>NC_135805.1:126618284-126876465 GCF_964213995.1 Mustelus asterias | reverse complement strand
GTCGGCCCCCCCCTCTCTGCCCCCCCCTCTCTGCCCCCCCGGCCCGCCCCTTCACGGCCCCTCCTTCTGTCCCGCCCCCCTCAGCCACCCCCTCTGGCCCGCCCCACACTGGCTCGCCCCCTCGGCCGCCCTCTGGCCCGCCCCCTTGGCCTCCCTCTGGCCCGCCCCCTCGGCCTCCCTCTGGCCCGCCCCCTCGGCCTCCCTCCGGCCCGCCCCCTCGGCCTCCCTCCGGCCCGCCCCCTCGGCCTCCCTCTGGCCCGCCCACTCGGCCTCCCTTTGGTCCGCCCCCTCGGCCTCCCTCTGGCACGCCCCCTCGGCCTCCATCTTGCCCGCCCCCAAGGCCTCCCACTGGCCTGCCCCCTCGGCCTCCCTCTGGACCGCCCCCTCGGCCTCCCTCTGGCCCGCCCCTTCAGCCTCTCTCTGGCCCGCCCCCTCGGAACCCCGCTGGCCCGTCCCCTCGGACTTCCTCTGGCCCGGCCCCTCAGACCCCTTCTGGCCTGGCACCTCGGACACCCTCTGGCCCGCCCCCTCGGACCCCCTCTGGCCCGCCACCTCGGACCGCCTCTGGCCCGGCCCCTCTGACCCCCTCTGGCCCCCCCCTCGGGCCCCATCTGACTCACCCCCCTCAGCCCCCCCTTCTGGCCAGCCCCCCTCTGGCCCGCCCCCTCGGACCCCCTCTGGCCCGCCCCCCTCGGCACCCACTCTGGCCCGACCCCCTCGGCCTCCCCCTCTGTCCTGCCCCCCTCGGCCCCCCCTCTGGCCCGCCCCCCCTCGGCACACCCACCTGGCCCGCCCCCCCTCGGCACACCCACCTGGCCCGCCCCCTCGGCCTCCCTCTGGCCCGCCCCCTCGGCCTCCCTCTGGCCCGCCCCCTCGGCCTCCCTCTGGCCACCCCCCTTGGCCTCCCTCTGGCCTGCCCCCTCGGCCCCACTCTGGCCCGCCCCCTTCTCCCCCTCTGGCCCACCCCCTCGGCCCCCCTCTGGCCCGCCCCCCTCTGGCCTGCCCCCCTCTGGCTCGCCCCCTCGGCCCCCCCACTGGCCCGCCCCCTCGGCCCCCCTCTGGCCCACTCCCTCGGCCCCCCTATGACCCGCCCCCTCGGCCTCCCCTCCAGCCCACCCCCTCGGACCGCCTCCGGCCCGGTCCCTCATCCCCCCTCTGGCCCGGTCCCTCGGCCCCCCTCTAGCCAGGTCCCTCGGCCCGCCTCTGGCCCGGTCCCTCGGCCCCCCTCTGGCCCGGTCCCTCAGCCCCCCTCTGGCCTGGTCCCTCGGCCCCCCTCTGGCCCGGTCCCTCGGCCCCCCTCTGGCCCGGTCCCTCGGCGCCACCCTCGTCGTCCCCCCCCTCTTTTTCCCCACCTCGTCGTCGTCCCCCTCTCCTCGCCCCTCGTCCCCTGCCCTAGTTCCACCCCTCGTCCCCCCGCCCCTCGTCCCCCGCCCCTCGTCCCCCGCCCCTCGTCCACCCACCCCTCGTTCCCCGCCCCACCGCCCCTCGTCCCCCCGCGCCCCCTCGTCCCCCGCGTCCCCCCACGCCCCCTCGTCCCCCCGCGCCCCCACGTCTCCCCGTGCCCCCTCGTCCCCCCACCGCCCCCTCGCCCTACCGCCACCCCGCCCTGGTCCCCGCCGCCCCGCCGCACCGCCTTGGTCCCCGCCGCCCCGCCCTGGCCCCCGCCGCCCCGCCCTGGTCCCCACCCTCCCCCTTCGCCCTGCCGCCCCCCAAGAGCAAGGGAACAAAAGGGGATCAGAGATTCCAGTCTGAAATTGCTGAACTCCATGTTGAGTCTAGAAGGCTGTAAAATGCCGAATCGAAAGATGAAGTACTGGTCCTCAAGCTGATGTTGACGTTCAATAAAATCATAGAAACCCTACAGTGCAGAAGGAGGCCATTCGGCCCATCGAGTCTGCACTGACCACAATCCCACCCAGGCCCTACCCCCACATATTTACCCACTAATCCCTCTAACCTATGCATCTCAGGACTCTAAGGGGCAATTTTTAACCTGGCCAATCAACCTAACCTGCACATCTTTGGACTGTGGGAGGAAACCGGAGCACCCGGAGGAAACCCACGCAGACACGAGGAGAATGTGCAAACTCCACACAGACAGTAACCCGAGCCGGGAATCGAACCCAGGACCCTGGAGCTGTGAAGCAGCAGTGCTAACCACTGTGCTACCGTGCCGCCCTGCAGGGGTTTGAGGTTGAGAAGATTAAGATGAGAGAAAAATGGTGAATCGGAATGACAGGCAATCAAAGGTTATGCTTGCAGACTGAATGGAAGTATTGCACAAAGCAATTACCCAATTTCCATTTTGTCTTCCCAATGTTGGAAAGACTGCACAGTGAGCAGCGAATGCAGAATGCTAAATTGAAAAAAAGTGCATGTAAATCACTGCTTCATCTGGAAGGAGAGTCTGAGGCCTTGGATAGTGAGGAGGGAGGAGGCATAAGGGCAGGTTTTCCAGCTCCTTCACACGCATGGAAAGGGGCAGTGCGAAGGGGAGGGGTTGTTGCGTTGATTGAGGAATGGGCTGTGCCATGGAGGGTTTGGTACTTTTGGAAAGCTGAAGGTGCGTGGAAGGTGTTTGATGTTGGCATGATACTGGATTTGGAGGATGATCCATTGAATGGGAAGGCTGGTGGGGTGGAAGGCGAGGATGATAGGAGAACCCAATTGTAATTCTGGGAGGGAAGTGTAGAAAATGGGAGAAGCCCAGTTGAGAATCCTGGCAACCACAGTGGGAGAGAATCAGATGTCCAACATCTGCAATATTTTGCTTTTAAATTGCAGCCATTAATGTCTTCCCTGTAGCCATTTATTTACTCCAGGTATTTATTTCACAAGAGCAAAACACTTTACAATCATACCACACAGAAGAAGGCCATTCACCTCATAATACCTGTGCTGGTGCTTTGAAAGAACAATCCAATTAATCCCATTTCCCTCTATTCTTTCTGCATAGCCCTGAAAGTACTCCCTTTTCAACCATGTATCTTCTCCAGGAGAGATATTGAGCATGGAACATGTGCATTATTTGCCCCCTAGTTGCATCAACATTCGTATTTCTGAAGTGGTTGAATTTAACAGTAACCAAGGGAATACATGACCATAACCATACTCAGACACTGAAAAAGCCTGGATCGGCGTGAAAATGTCCAGAGAGTGCTCATTCTTTTAATGGGAAAGTGGTTTTCAAACTTTGGTGACAGAATATTCATGTTAACGCACATTTCCCTTGGAGTAACAATCCTTTGAATACCCTGCCTACACCAATCCCAACATTATCAGGATGCGTTATGGGATGAAAGCTTGACAACTGAGTGTTATGGGATTTTACGGGCAAGCTCATCCCGAAACTGTAAAGTCCCACCTGAGGTCGGTTGACCTTTCTGTGTTCTGCCCCTCGTCCGTTCCGATTCCTGTGGTGGGTGGGACGATAAATTCCACACCCACCTCAGTGCTGGATGAAACCTGTGCCCATTCCAAGGCTGCCTGCACCTTCCTGACGACCACCTCATATTGACCCTTGAAAATGTGGTCCATATACTGAATGTGCTTTGGAGGTTGTAGGAGGTAAAACACAGTAAGAAGTTTAACAACACCAGGTTAAAGTCCAACAGGTTTATTTGGTAGCAAAAGCCACACAAGCTTTTGAGGCTCTAAGCCCCTTCTTCAGGTGAGTGGGAATTCTGTTCACAAACAGAACTTATAAAGACACAAACTCAATTTACATGAATAATGGTTGGAATGCGAATACTTACAACTAATCAAGTCTTTAAGAAACAAAACAATGTGAGTGGAGAGAGCATCAAGACAGGCTAAAAAGATGTGTATTGTCTCCAGACAAGACAGCCAGTGAAACTCTGCAGGTCCACGCAACTGTGGGAGTTACAAATAGTGTAACAGGAGGTACAAATAGTGTAACAGGAGGTAAAACAGCCATAAGTGACCCTGAGAACTACTCCGAGAGAATTACTGAGATGTTTCTTGACTCTGCATTGATGGAACCAGAGATGTGTTCCACTGGCTGCTGTGTTGGGTTAACAGCAGTCATCCTATTGGTCAACAAGCAATCCCTCTACCTTGTCTACTGGTACAAGGCACCTCTTTACAAATAGCAAATGTGTTTAGAGAAACTGTTGCTGCAATTCCACCCTGCAGGATGTTCTATTGACCCGCACTGAATAGTTTAAAGGCAGCTCTCAGCATTTCCTTCACACAGCTGTGACAGCTACCATTTGCTATACTTTATAACCTCAGGCTGGATGAAGGGGCCGATTTTACCAAATCGGCTCTAAGTGCCGGGTGCGGTCGTAAATCAGACCCGCGCTCCAGCGCCCCCCATACGCCATTCTTCGGTGCGGGGCCTCGCGCATTCGCAACTGTTGGCGCACAGACCTGCGCATGCGCAGTTCGAAGCCCTCAGCGCGCCCGAGCGCGAAAGTCAAAAGCAGCGCTGACAGCACTGCCTTTGACTTTCCCTGGTTTGGGGGGGGGGGGGATCTGAAGTCTCTTCCCTGACTGTGGGGGGGATGTGACATCTCTTCGGGGGGGGGGGGGGGCGGTAGGGAGGGGGGAATGTGACGTCTCTTCCCTGAGGGGGGAGGGGGGGATCTGACGTCTCTTCCCTGGGAGGGCGGGGCATGGGGGGGATGTGATGTCTCTTCCCTGGAGGGGGGGATAGGAGGGGATCTGATGTCTCTTCCCTGAGGGGGTGGTAGGGAGGATGTGACGTTCCCCCCACCCCCCCCTCCCCTCAGGGAAGAGACGTCACATCCTCCCCCCCCCCCTCAGGGAAGAGATGTCACATCCCCCCCCCCCCCAGGGAAGAGACGTCACATCCCCCTCCTACACCCCCCCCCTCAGGGAAGAGACGTCACGTCCCCCCCCTACCCCTCCCCCCCTCAGGGAAGAGATGTCACCTACCCCCCCCCCCCCCTCAGGGAAGAGACGTCACATCCCCCCCCTCACACCTCCCTCAGGGAAGACATGTCACGCCCCCCCCCTGCCCAGTGAAGAGACGTCATTCAACACATCAGGACCCCCGGAGCAAGGCCAGGATCCAGGATCGCAAGATGCTTTCGACGGACACCAGCGATCATGGTAGGTCGGGGGCCCGGGGGGTCCGATCCCGGGGCGGGGGGGGGATGCTGCTGGTGGGGCCTGCGTCCCAGGGTGGTCCGATCCGGGGGGGGGGGGGTGGGGGGTGGGCTGCCGGGGCGGTCCGCGAAGGGTGGCCAGGGGCAATTCGGCGGTTCAGTTGCTGAGTTGAAGCCCTTTCGGACTTGAATTCAGCAACACAGTAAATGCGCGGGCGCTGATCGGATCGGAGCCTCGTAAAGTGGGAATCCTTGGGTAAGTTGGGCGCAGGCTTCATTATGCCGATTTAAATGCATGCAAATGCATTTAAATCGGCCCGCTGGCCAATTCGGGCACGCGCCCGGATCGGCCATTGGTAAAGGCGCGATTGGCCTTGGGTCAGATCTGGACCGCATTTTAGGCCCGACGCCCAACTTTACCACGATTTCGCGCCCGTTGTTTTGGTAAAATCGGGCCCGAAGTCTTTACCATTCTATTAAGGCTGAATGTAGAATCCAGGTAAAAATCTTCCACCTGTGGAAGGAGCAGAAAGGACAAGGAACTTTTAATAACGTTCAGCATTTGTGTCAGCCATAGCTTAATAATAGCACTCTTGGTGCTGAATACAAATGTCGTGGGTCCCAATCCGACTGCAGACACTTGAGCACATAATCCACTTTTCCACCCAGTGCAGCACTGAGGGAATGCTGCAGTGTCAGAGGTGCTGTCTTTTAGATGAAACATTAAAACAAAACCCTGTCTGCTCTCTTGGGCATTAATTTAAAGAGGATAAGTGGAATTCCCCTCACTGTCCTGGCCAATATTTATCTCTTGACCTACATTACAAAACACATTATCTGATCATTGTTACATGCTATCTGTGGTATCTTTGCCATTTTGCTGAATGTAGAATCCAGGGAGAAATCTTCTGTGGATGGACACAAGGGATGACCAACATTGACTCTCAGTCCAGCAATGCCTTAACTTGTTTTCAAACCCTTCCATTGCCTCATCCTTCCGTAGCTCTGTAGCATTCTACAGCGTAACAGCTCTCTGAGATATCTGCACGCCTTCAATTATGGTCGCTTGTACATATTTGATTTCAGTTGGTGGTTCTGTCTTCTGCTGCTTAGGCCCTACTTTCTGGAAATCTCTTCGCCTCTTCACGTCCTAGTCCTCCTTTAAACCCAGTTAGATCAAGCTGTCTGCCCTTATGTAGGTCAGTGTCAAATTGAGTTTGGTAATTGATCCTGTGAAGTGCATCAGGATGTTTCACTATGTTAATGATACTACATAATTGCCAAAAAAGTGTCAGGTAATGACCAATTCCAACAAGAGAGAAGCTAACCTTCACCCCTTGACGTTCAACGGCATTACCATTACTCACTCCCCCACTATCAACATCTTGGGGGGTTACCATTGATCAGAAACTGAATTGGACGAGCCATATAAATACTATGGCTACAAGAGCCAGTCATAGGCTCGGAATCCTGCAGTGAGTAACTTGCCTCCTGACTCCCAAAAGCCTGTCCAAAAGCAAGGCACAAGTCAGGAGTGTGATGGAATACTCTCCACTTGCCTGGATGAGTGCAGCTCCAACAACACTCAAAAAGCTCAATTATCCTTAATATCCAAGTTAAAACACTTATTCACCACCTTAAAAATTCCCCCCCTCCAACACCAGCACAAAAAGACAGCAGTGTCTATCATCTGCAAGATGCATTGCAGTCCACAAAGTTCTTTAGGCAGTACCTTCTAAATCCATGACCATTACCATCCAGAAAGACAAGGGCAGCAGACACCTGGAAACACCACCACCTGGAGGTTTGCCTCCAAGTCATTCACCATCCTAACTTGGAAATATATCACCGTTCCTTCACTGTCACTGGGTCAAAATCCTGAAACACCCTCCCTAACAGCACTGTGGATGTACCTACCATACTAACACCATGTTAAACCATAAGACCATGAGAAACAGGAACAGGAGTGGGCTGTTTGGCCCCTCAAGCCTGCTCCGCCATTCAATAGGATCATGGTTGATATGACATTCCTCACAGCCACATTCCCGCCCTTTCCCCATAACCCTTGATTCCCTTACTGATCAAAAATCTCTCGATCTCAGCCTTAAATATAGACTTAATATGCACAAGAACTCTGTACCCACAGCTCTCTGTGGCAAGGAGTTCCAAAGACACTCAGCCCACTGAGCAAAGAAATTCCTCCTCAGTCTCAAATTGGCAGTCCTTTATTCAGAGACTATGTCCTCTGGTCCTAAACTTTCCCATGAGGGGAAACATCCTCTCAGCATTTACCCTGTCAAGCCCTTAAGAATCCTGTATGTCTCAATGAGATCTCCTCTTATTCTTATAAATTCCAATGAGTAGAGTCCCACCCTGATTAACCTTTCCTCAGAAGACAATCCCTCCATACCAGGGATCATCCTAGTGAACCTTCTCTGAACTGTCTCCAAGGAAATAATATCTTTCCTTAATTAAGGGGACACATTACTCAGCGGTTCAAGAAGACAGTTCACCACCACCTTCTCAAGGGCAATTAAGGATGGGCAGTAAATGCAGACTTAGTCAGTGATGCCTGCATCCCAAGAAATAATAAGAATAAGAGGTGATCTCATTGTTACTACATGTCAATTGTGCCCAGCGAAAGCAAAATTATTCTGTTTAAACTGCAGCAGCCCTGAACGAGAGTGCTCGGATGTCACTGTTATTTGTAAGGGTGAGAAAGGATCAGCACTTTAAACTCGAAAGATCACAATGATATTCATGCCCTGCTGTTCCAGATCATGCATGAGGCATACTAATTCATTGGCACCATTTCAAACACAATGAATGACAGTGGATGCAATTATTTCCACTGTTGCACTACTTCACTTTCCAGCACTGGAGAGATTGTTGCCTTTATTGGACAGTCCGTGCTTTCTTTACCAATGTAAAATTGCAGAAACAGATTGAATTCTACGTCCCTCGGAAGCTGTAACCCAGTTACACATAAATTGCAAATTTGTATCATTCTCAATGACAGTAGGGCAAATATCATAAGCAGCTTACCATAAAAACTCTTATAATCCATGTCTATACTTTGATTTTTTCAAATATTGGTTTATATAGAATTACACAGAATGTATAGTACAGAAATAAATTCCCCTGGCCAAATTGGACTCGGCCACTCCATACTAACCTCCTCCCAGTCTATTTTCCTCATCGAACCCTATCACAATATTCTTCTGCTTAATTTTCCCCTCATGCATTTACCCAGCAGATTATCCTCATTAATCTATCTGTGCTATTCACCTCAACTGTCCCTTGTGGGAGTGAAGGAATTTTTCCCACATTCCCTATTGGGCTGGGTGGCACAGTGGTTAGAAACATAGAACAGTACAGCACAGAACAGGCCCTTCGGCCCACGATGTTGTGCCGAGCTTTATCTGAAACCAAGATCAAGCTATCCCACTCCCTATCATCCTGGTGTGCTCCATGTGCCTATCCAATAACCGCTTAAATGTTCCTAAAGTGTCTGACTCCACTATCACTGCAGGCAGTCCATTCCACACTCCAACCACTCTCTGCGTAAAGAACCTACCTCTGATATCCTTCCTATATCTCCCACCACGAACCCCATAGTTATGCCCCCTTGTAATAGCTCCATCCACCCGAGGAAATAGTCTTTGAACGTTCACTCTATCTATCCCCTTCATCATTTTATAAACCTCTATTAAGTCTCCCCTCAGCCTCCTCCGCTCCAGAGAGAACAGCCCTAGCTCCCTCAACCTTTCCTCATAAGACCTACCCTCCAAACCAGGCAGCATCCTGGTAAATCTCCTTTGCACTTTTCCCAGCGCTTCCACATCCTTCTTATAGTGAGGTGACCAGAACTGCACACAATATTCCAAATGTGGTCTCACCAAGGTCCTGTACAGTTGCAGCATAACCCCACAGCTCTTAAACTCCAACCCCGTTAATAAAAGCTAACACACTATAGGCCTTCTTCACAGCTCTATCCACTTGAGTGGCAACCTTCAGAGATCTGTGGATATGGACCCCAAGATCTCTCTGTTCCTCCACAGTCTTCAGAACCCTACCTTTGACCCTGTAATCCACATTTAAATTAGTCCTACCAAAATGAATCACCTCACATTTATCAGGGTTAAACTCCATTTGCCATTTTTCAGCCCAGCTATGCATCTATGTCTCTTTGCAGCCTACAACAGCCCTCCACCTCATCCACTACTCCACCAATCTTGGTGTCATCAGCAAATTTACTGACCACCCCTCAGCCCCCTCCTCTAAGCCATTAATAAAAATCACAAAGAGCAGAGGACCAAGCACTGATCCCTGTGGCACTCCGCTAGCAACCTGCCTCCAGTCCGAAAATTTTCCATCCACCACCACCCTCTGTCTTCGATCAGACATGATGTGGAGATGCCGGCGTTGGACTGGGGTAAGCACAGTAAGAAGTCTCACAACACCAGGTTAAAGTCCAACAGGTTTATTTGGTAGCAAATACCATAAGCTTTCGGAGCAGAGCTCCTTCGTCAGATGGAGTGGATATCTGTTCTCAAACAGTACACAGACACAGAAATCAAATTACAGAATACTGATTAGAATGCAAATCTCTACAGCCAGCCAGGTCTTAAATGTACAGACAATGCGGGTGGAGGGAGCATTCAACACAGGTTAAAGAGATGTGTATTGTCTCCAGACAGAACAGCTTGTGGAATTCTGCAAGTCCAGGAGGCAAGCTGTGGGGGTTACTGATAATGTGACATAAATCCAACATCCCGGTTTAGACCGTCCTCATGTGTGCGGAACTTGGCTATCAGTTTCTGCTCAGCGACTCTGCGCTGTCGTGTGTCGTAAAGGCCGCCTTGGAGAACGCTTACCTGAAGATCCAAGGCTGAATGCCCGTGACTGCTGAAGTGCTCCCCCACAGGAAGAGAACAGTCTTGCCTGGTGATTGTCGAGCGGTGTTCATTCATCCGTTGTCGTAGTGTCTGCATGGTTTCCCCAATGTACCATGCCTCGGGACATCCTTTCTTGCAGCGTATCAGGTAGACAACGTTGGCCGAGTTGCAAGAGTAGGTACCGTGTACCTGGTAGATGGTGTTCTCACGTGAGATGATGGCATCCGTGTCGATGATCCGGCACGTCTTGCAGAGGTTGCTGTGGCAGGGTTGTGTGGTGTCGTGGTCACTGTTCTCCTGAAGGCTGGGTAGTTTGCTGCGGACAATGGTCTGTTTGAGGTTGCATGGTTGTTTGAAGGCAAGAAGTGGGGGTGTGGGGATGGCCTTGGCGAGATGTTCGTCTTCATCAATGACATGTTGAAGGCTCCGGAGGAGATGCCGTAGCTTCTCCGCTCCGGGGAAGTACTGGATATCCACTCCATCTGACGAAGGAGCTCTGCTCCGAAAGCTTATGGTATTTGCTACCAAATAAACCTGTTGGACTTTAACCTGGTGTTGTGAGACTTCTTACTTCGATCAGACAGCCAGTTACCTATCCAATCGGCCAACTTTCCCTCTATCCCACACCTCCTCACTGGTTAGCGCTGCTGCCTCAGCACCAGGGACCTGGGTTCAATTCCGGCTTCGGATCACTCTGTGTGGAGTTTGCACATTCTCCCTGTGTTTGCGTGGGTTACCTCCAGATGCTTCAGTTTGCTCCCACACTCCAAAGATGTGAAGATTAGGTGGATTGACCATGCTAAATTTCCCTTTTTTGTCCAGTGCACTAGCAGTGTAAATACGAGGGGTTAAGGGCTTAGGACCTGGGTGGGATTGTTATTGGTGCAGGCTTGATGTGCTGAATGGCCTCCTTCTGCACCGTAGGGATTTTATTCTATTTATTAGTGATTATCGTAGGCAAAAGACTCCTAATTTTAATCTGCCCCCACAAGTGGCAACATCTCTCTGCCTACCCTGTCAGACCATTTGACAAGATTCAAGATTTCCATCAGGTCACCCATCAGGTTTCTCTTTTTCAGAGAAAAGAGCCCCAGCCTGTTCAATTTTTCCTGATGATTTACTCTTCCACATAACTCATTGAACCTCGTAGCTCCAATCCTTGTCTGAGGGATTGAGGGATACAGTCAGCCACCCCAGTTAGTGACCTCTGAGAATCAATGCTGACCATGGTGCCAATAATACACACACACACACGCTTTTCCCACAAAGGACCACATGACAAATCTGGCCTCTTGTGCATCCTCAAGTTATTTTTTGCTCCAGTATTAGTGGTAGCTTCAGCTACCAAGGTGAATAACTCTGGAAACCCCTCCCTAAACCTCTCAACCACTATTGCTCTCTTCCTTTCTGACTCAGCTTAACCATCTATCTCTTTGACCAAACGTTTGGTCACCTGTCATAATATCTCCTTGCGTGGCTCCATTGGTAAATTTGAGTTACTAAATTTGGGCTCCTATGAAGCACTTTGGGATATTTCACTCCAAGAGTGGACCTAACCATTATCCCGTGACATCCAATGCCATCACCATCATTGAATTCCCCATTTATTTAAACATATTTAAGGAACCATTTAATGCAATACTGAACCAGTTTGTAGCCCTGAGAAGGAAAAACTCCATTTTACAGAAAAAAAACCAGGCCTGGGCAACTAAGGAGATGAGCAGACAGCATTAAACTAAAAAAAAGAGGCATACAAAAAACAGCACAGACCCTGCCGAATGGGAAAGATACAAAGGGCCACAAAGCAGCTTAAAAGAGCTACTAAAGGGATTATTATAAAAGGAAACTCGCAAGGGAAATCAAGATCAATGAGAAGAAATGTTATCGTTAAATAAAGGGAATGAGGGTGGTCAGGATTAATGTTGGCCTACTAAAGAAAGACCCAAAGTGGGGATATTGTTAATGTCTATACGAAAGTAGCAATCATGTTGAAGAATTACTTTCCATCTGAGGGTGTTGAAAGAAGTGGGGGAGCACAGTGTAAATGCCCTAATTATAATCTTTCAGAGTTTCCTAGGTTCAGGAGTCATTCCTCTGATTGGAAAATTGCTCCTGTTACTCTGCTTTTTAAGAGGGGTGAAAGAGGAAAACCAGAGAATTGCAGACCATTTAGCTTAACATCTGCAGAGGGAAATTGTTGGAATCTATAATCAAGGATAGGGGAATTGAATACCTCAAAAATTTTTAGTTAATCAGTAAGAGCCAGCATGGATTCATGACGGTGGCGGAGCAGGCATGCCAAATTCCCTCAGCCTCCTGAGAAAGTGGTTGTTGGTGGTCAGGACATCTAGAAACTTGAAGCTCTCGACCAGTTCCACTTCATCACCGTTGATGTAGTCAGGGGCATATCCTCCACATTAACAAAGAGTGGCAATGTGTACTATCGACAAGATGCATTGCAGGAACTATGTTTCTTAGGCAGCATCTTCCAAACCCACAACCATTACCATCTAGAAGGACAAAGGCAGCAGATACCTAGGAACACCACTACCTGGGGGTTCCACTCCAAGTTACTCACCATCCTGACTTGGAAATGAATCACCATTTCTTTACTGTCACTGAGTCAAAATCCTAGAACTCCCTCCCTAACAGCACTGTGGCTGTACCTATGACTGCAGTGGCTCAAAAACAGTAAGAGTTTTAACAACACCAGGTCAAAGCCCAACAGGTTTATTTGGTAGCAAATACCATTAGCTTTTGGAGCGCTACTCCTTCGTCAGATGGAGTGGAAATGTACTCTCAAACAGGGCACAGAGACACAAAATCAAGTTACAGAATACTGATTAGAATGTGAATCCCGACAGCCAACCAGATCTTAAAGATACAGACAATGTGGGTGGAGGGAGCATTAAGCACAGGTTAAAGAGATGTGTATTGTCTCCAGACAGGACAGCCTGCAAGTCCAGGAGGCAAGCTGTGGGGGTTACTGATAATGTGAAATAAATCCAACATCCCGGTTTAGGCCGTCCTCATGTGTGCGGAACTTGGCTACCAGTTTCTGCTCAGCGACTCTGCGCTGTCATGTGTCGTGAAGGCCGCCTTGGAGAACGCTTACCTGAAGATCAGAGGCTGAATGCCCGTGACTGCTGAAGTGCTCCCCCACAGGAAGAGAACAGTCTTGCCTGGTGATTGTCGAGCGGTGTTCATTCATCCGTTGTCGTAGCGTCTGCATGGTTTCCCCAATGTACCATGCCTCGGGACATCCTTTCCTGCAGCGTATCAGGTAGACAACGTTGGCCGAGTTGCTAGAGTAGGTACCGTGTACCTGGTAGATGGTGTTCTCATGTGAGATGATGGCAACCGTGTCGATGATCCGGCACGTCTTGCAGAGGTTGCTGTGGCAGGGTTGTGTGGTGTCGTGGTCACTGTTCTCCAACTGCTGCTCCAACTCCAATTGCTGCAACGGCCTCAGTACTCAACGCCGTCAACTGCCAGTTTCCAGATGCAATTTTACAACTCATCCGCTTCATCCTGGACCACAATGTCTTCACCTTCAACAACCAGTTCTTCATCCAGACACACAGAACAGCCATGGGGACCAAATTCGCACCTCAGTATGCCAACATCTTCATGCACAGGTTCGAACAAGACTTCTTCACGGCACAGGACCTTCAACCGATGCTATACACTAGATACATAGATGACATTTTCTTCCTTTGGAGTCATGGTGAGCAATCACTGAAACAACTATATGATGACATCAACAAGTTCCATCCCACCATCAGACTCACCATGGACTACTCTCCAGAATCGGTTGCATTCTTGGACACACGCATCTCCTTTAAGGACGGACACCTCAGCACCTCATTGTACGTATAAACGATCTGGAAGAAGGTGTAACTGGGGTGATCAGTAAGTTTGCGGACGACACAAAATTGGCAGGACTTGCAGATAGTGAGGAACATTGTCAGAGGCGACAGAAGGATATAGATAGGCTGGAAATTTGGGCAAAGAAATGGCAGATGGAGTTCAATCCTGATCAATGCGAAGTGATGCATTTTGGTAGAAATAATGTAGGGAGGAGCTATACGATAAATGGTAGAACCATAAAGGGTGTAGAGGGACCTGGGTGTGCAAGTCTACAGACTCTTGAAGGTGACGTCACAGGTGGAGAAGGTGGTGAAGAAGGCATATGGCATGCTTGCCTTTATAGGACGGGGCATAGAGTATAAAAGTTGGGGTCTAATGTTGCAGATGTACAGAACGTTGGTTCGGCCGCATTTGGAATACTGCGTCCAGTTCTGGTCGCCACACTACCAGAAGGACGTGGAGGCTTTGGAGAGAGTACAGAGGAGGTTTACCAGGATGTTGCCTGGTATGGAGGGGCTTAGTTATGAGGAGAGATTGGGTAAACTGGGGTTGTTCTCCCTGGAAAGACAGAGGATGAGGGGAGACTTAATAGAGGTGTATAAAATTATGAAAGGCATAGATAGGGTGAATGGTGGGAAGCTTTTCCCCAGGTCGGTGGTGACGTTCACGAGGGGTCATACGTTCAAGGTGAAGGGGGGGAAGTTTAACACAGATATCAGAAGGACATATTTTACACAGAGGGTGGTGGGGGCCTGGAATGCGCTGCCAGGCAAGGTGGTGGAGGCGGACACACTGGGAACGTTTAAGACTTATCTAGATAGCCATATGAACGGAGTGGGAATGGAGGGATACAAAAGAATGGTCTAGTTTGGACCAGGGAGCGGCACGGGCTTGGTGGGCCAAAGGGCCTGTTCCTGTGCTGTATTGTTCTTTGTTCTTTGTACCGCAAGCCCACGGATAACCTCATGATGTTCCACTTCTCCAGCTTCCACCCTAAACATGTTAAAGAAGCCATCCCCTACGGACAAGCCCTCCGTATTCACAGGATCTGCTCTGATGAGGAGGATCGCAACAGACACCTCCAGACGCTGAAAGATACTCTCATAAGAACAGGATATGGCGCTCGACTCATCGATCAACAGTTCCGACGCGCCACAGCGAAAAACCGCACCAACCTCCTCAGAAGACAAACACGGGACACGGTGGACAGAGTCCCCTTCGTCGTCCAGTACTTCCCCGGAGTGGAGAAGCTACGGCATCTCTTCCGGAGCCTTCAACATGTCATTGATGAAGACGAACATCTCGCCAAGGCCATCCCCACACCCCCACTTCTTGCCTTCAAACAACCGCGCAACCTCAAACAGACCACAGCAAACCACCCAGCCTTCAGGAGAACAGTGACCACGACACCACACAACCCTGCCACAGCAACCTCTGTAAGACGTGCCGGATCATCGACACGGATGCCATCATCTCACGTGAGAACACCATCTACCAGGTACACGGTATCTACTCTTGCAACTCGGCCAACGTTGTCTACCTGATACGCTGCAGGAAAGGATGTCCCGAGGCATGGTACATTGGGGAAACCATGCAGACGCTACGACAACGGATGAATGAACACCGCTCAACAATCACCAGGCAAGACTGTTCTCTTCCTGTGGGGGAGCACTTCAGCAGTCACGGGCATTCAGCCTCTGATCTTCAGGTAAGCGTTCTCCAAGGCGGCCTTCACGACACACGCCAGCGCAGAGTTGCTGAGCAGAAACTGATAGCCAAGTTCCGCACACACGAGGACGGCCTAAACCGGGATCTTGGATTTATTTCACATTATCGGTAACCCCCACAGCTTGCCTCCTGGACTTGCGGGCTGTCCTGTCTGGAGACAATACACATCTCTTTAACCTGTGCTTAATGCTCCCTCCACCCACATTGTCTGTATCTTTAAGATCTGGTTGGCTGTAGGGATTCACATTCTAATCAGTATTCTGTAACTTGATTTTGTGTCTCCGTGCCCTGTTTGAGAGCACATTTCCACTCCATCTGACGAAGGAACAGTGCTCCGAAAGCTGATGGTATTTGCTACCAAATAAACCTGTTGGACTTTAACCTGGCGTTGTTAAAACTCTTACTGTGTTTACCCCAGTCCAACGCCGGCATCTCCACATCGTGGCTCAAAAAGGCAGCTCACCATGACCTTTTAAAGGGTAACTGGGGATGAGTAAACATGGTGGTCTAGCCAGCGGTGCCCAGAAACTGTAAAATGATTTTTTTAATTTGAAGGCTCTAGACAAATGCAACTTGTTATGGGTATTGTTTTACAGGCTGCTGATGAAGGGAGGATTCTCAGTGTGGCTGCTCTGTATTCTTCACTTGTTGTGATGAGGCTGCTGAGATGTTCTGGGAGTGTGAACCAGGCATCATCTTGTGTGGGACAGGAGGTAATAGATTTCCAACATTAAAACTGGTGTTAAATTGGTGAAAGATGAAAAATAGGTGGGAATTTTGAATGGAAGAACATGTTGATTAAAAACAATTGAGATTGTTTCCAGAAAATAAAGAAAAAGCTATAGAGGTTTACTGCTGCCTCAAAGCGCCAGGGACTCGGGTTCGATTCTCAACTTGGGTCGCTGTCTGTGCGGAATCTGCATGTTCTTCTGTGTCTGCATGAGTTTCCTTCAGGTACTCTGGTTTTCTCCAACAGACCAAAAGATGTGCTGGTTCAGTGCATTGGCCATGCTAAATTCTCCCTCAATGTACCCGAAGAGGTGCCGGAGTGTGGCGACTTGAGGACTTTCAAAGTAACTTCATTGCAATGTTAATGTAGACCTACTTGTGACACTGATAAATAAACTTAAATAAGTAGACCATAAAAATGCCATTCCTGTTCGTTATTTGTACAAGGGCGAAGGACTTCAAATTTACAGTCTTGGGCAAGAGACGCAGGGGAATGTGAGGAACGAGCATTAAGTGCTAATGATCTTCAAGGGAGATGGTTGATGATTTCAAAAGTAAATTGGATGGGCACTTGAGAGGAACTTGCAGGACCACAGGGATAGAATGGGACTGACTGGATTATTCTACAAAGACTCTCTGGACCAAATGGCCTCCTCCTGTGCCACAATGACTCTTAAGTTTGAGGTATTTTGATTGGCTTATTTAAATACTTTTATTTAAAAGTAACAGTGACTTTTCTACATGATCTTTGATCTTTCTCTTTTCATTTCTGCATAGTGGCTTTGCTGACTGATTCTTCCTTTCATTTTTCTTATTTTCCTTCCTTGATCTTCCCACCCCCTTCCCCTTCTCCCTATTAAAATCAGAAATAAACCAACAGTTAGGGGTTTTCAGCTTGCACGAATCCTGTCTTTTCTCGAGTGTTTTGCAAATTCTGACAGTGAAAGCAGCACTGACAACTCTGTCAGAAGCAGAATGTTTCAGACGAAACACCAAGGACTAAATCTCTGGACAAACATGGAAATACTTGGTATACTTGGAACTGGAGTTTGATCACAATGCCATTCATCCAAATGTTCTAATGCACAGGCTTCCAAGCAGCACAAAACCATTGTGTCTGATACATTTGGTCTCGGTACATTGAGCTTTATGTCCACTCTCATTATCCTTGCTCACTTGACATGTACATGCATTTCACAAAGCCACATGATAATCCATCAAAAAAAGCAATTACTATTTTTCGCTGTTGACATCACTGAGAGAATGCATCATTTAATATGCAATAGTCTGTGGTTTATATAAATGCCGCGCTCTTATTACACTTCTTAAAAAAGATGGTTCTGTTGATGCAATGGGGGTTTTAAAACACTGAAGACAAAATGAGAGAACGTCACTCATAATAATAACTTGTGATTGCTTCAAACTTTCACTTGATGCCATTATCTGTGTAATTGACTCCGACTTCAGCAAATGATGAACGTCGGCATATTCCTAATTATATCAACTTTGATTTCCTGTGATGAGCCAGAACTAATGTGCAATAGTTTGCAATCCCTGTGAGTAGAGCCAGTAGTTATGAAACTCAGCTACAGTAGATAATAACCCTTTCAATTAACTGTAGTAAAATACGGAAATGGCTTCTCTTGCCTAACCAATCTTAGAAGTTTTGCACCTTTTGTAAAGAAGATAGCTGTGTTCTTTATTTGTTAGGGTACCAGATCTGAAACCCCAAGGCATATTATGCAGCCAGACTCGACCCCCAAAATTTTTCTATTTTGGCATAAGTGTGATGATGTTTCAATCCAGGTATGAATTTACTGACAAACTAGCCCTTCCTTATCAAAACACATTTTATTACACAACACAGTCCACCTAACACAAATAAATTAATTTAACCTTTAAAGTTGAACAATATTTAAACATGACAAGATACAATTCTTAACTGCTAACCTGTTACTATGAGTTCTAATTCAAGCAATATTCCTCTTATAGACTTAAACACCTGCTTTAAAGATTATTAGAAAAACACAGACATATTTGCTGTGACTTAGGTTACCAGCCCTGGAGCGCTCAGAGAGAGGGGGAGAGCCACTGCTTGCTTCTGGCAGTCAAGGCAGCAACTTCCTTTTTTAAATTGAAACTGAAAATAGTGTTTCTTTCCTGCAAGCTTAGTTCCTCCCGTTAAGCACATGACTGTGTCTCTGTCAATCAACCTATTCAAAACTCTACTGTTCCAGGGGAAACCCAAGCAAACACAAATTCATTAGGTCAGCTTAACCAAACATTCCATGTCTAAAATGAGTTCTTATCATGTGCTCCCAGCGACTAATCTAAAGGTTTTTCGCGACAAATCGGCACCCTGCAAAACAGATCTGAATTTTAAACATATCCCTTCCAAGAAACATGGCATAAATATATTTCTTAAAGGGGCAGTATTCAATTCAAGGAGAAATATCTCCTTTTCAGCCATGCCACATCACAATTTCAGCAGGAAAGTAGTTGTTGTAATGTTCCCCACTGGGCATGGATTGCTGCAGCCCTTTAAGAGAAAATTAGGGAAGTTTCACAATGCTGAGGACATTTCCACTGATAGACATACATTGTCAATTGGTTGGAGTGATGAATAATGGGTTTTGTTGGGCTCCAAACAGAAACAGCAATAACAACCTGCATTCACATAGCACTTTAATCATTGTAAGGCATCAGAAGGCCTTTCACAGGAGTAATGATCAAACAAAATAACTGAACCATGTAAGGAGATAGCAGAATGGACAAGCAAAAGCTTTGTCAAATAAATAGAAATCTTAGAAGAAACCCTACAGCACAGAAAGAGACCATTCGGCCCATCGAGTCTGCACCGACCACAATCCCACCCAGGCTCTACCCCCATATCCCTACATATTTACCCACTAATCCCTCTAACCTACGCATCCCAGGACACTAAGGGCAATTTTAGCATGGCCAATCAACCTAACCCGCACATCTTTGGACTGTGGGAGGAAACCGGAGCACCCGGAGGAAACCCACGCAGACACGAGGAGAATGTGCAAACTCCACACAGACAGTGACCCAAGCCGGGAATCGAACCTGGGACCCTGGAGCTGTGAAGCAGCAGTGCTAACCACTGTGCTACCGTTTGAAGCACTGACTTAGAGGAGATAAGACTGAAAATGACAATGGTTAGAAAGTGGAAAAAGTCTTATGATATTCATACTATGAATGGCTGAGCTTTGCTTATTGTGTCAGTTTCAGTATCTTTCTTGATAATGGCTCATTGATTCTGTACATAGTGGATACTGGGAGTGTGCGTATGGAGGATGTGGCAGGAGTAAGAAAGAGGCATAGGAAATATGAGGGGAATGGAGGGGCCTCAGGAAATATGGAGGTATGTGGGGGTATGATGGTTTAATGGCCAGCCTCACCATCTGTACATCTCTGCTGCTACCTCCGATTTGCCTCGAGAGGTCAGGGGCCTGACTCCATCCCAACCCACCTCCTTGGAACACAAATATGGTGGGTGAGGCCCTTCTCGTGGAATCAGTCCCTCAAGCAGTACAGCACTCCCTCTGCACTACACTGGACTGTTGGCCTTGATCTTTGAGGCTGGAGTGGGACTTGATCCAGAGACCTTGTGACACAGAGGTGAAAATTCAGCTACACTGATATTTGCAAAGAACTAAAGAAAATATCTTGTGCCTTTTGTGATCTGAATACTTCTTGAAATGTATTCAGCCAACAAAGCACTTCTTGTGTGGTCAGCGTTGTACTATAGCAATGGCAGTATTGTGGAAACTTTTATTGGTCTGTCGTGTTCAACTAACTAATGTGTCCATCGGAGTTACTTTATAAAAATGTTTGCATGTTAATAACTGCACACATCATAAATTACCACAGGATTAAAATGAACTGCCAAGTTTTTAGTATTACACTTGTCAGGAAGCAGGTATATTTGCCTTGGTTGCAACTTGCATTGGATCCACTTCTCAGATCTTCATTGCAGTGTATCAGATTTAAAAGCTGCCCTTCTGATAGAAGCCCATTATGTACAAGATCTTAAGCCTGACCACATCTCTGTTCTGAATATTTCACAGTAAGAAGTCTCACAACACCAGGTTAAAGTCCAACAGGTTTATTTGGTAGCAAATACCATAAGCTTTCGGAGCACTGCTCCTTCGTCAGATGGAGTGGAAATGTGCTCTCAAACAGTGCAAACAGACACAAAATCAAGTTGCAGAATACTGATTAGAATGCGAATCCCTACAGCCAGCCAGGTCTTAAAGGTACAGACAATGTGGGTGGAGGGAACATTAAACACAGGTTAAAGAGATGTGTATTGTCTCCAGACAGAACAGCTAGTGAGATTCTGCAAGCCCAGGAGGCAAGCTGTGGGGGTTACTGATAATATGACATAAATCCAACATCCCGGTTTAGGCCGTCCTCATGTGTGCGGAACTTGGCTATCAGTTTCTGCTCAGCGACTCTGCGCTGTCGTGTGTCGTGAAGGCCGCCTTGGAGAACGCTTACCTGAAGATCCAAGGCTGAATGCCCGTGACTGCTGAAGTGCTCCCCCACAGGAAGAGAACAGTCTTGCCTGGTGATTGTCGAGCGGTGTTCATTCATCCGTTGTCGTAGCGTCTGCATGGTTTCCCCAATGTACCATGCCTCGGGACCTCATTTGTTGATCTTTAAAAGCTCCCAATCTTCCAGTGTGCCACTGACCTTTGCAATGCCATATACCTTAATTTTTGTCTTTATGTTATCTCTAATTCTTTGCTTAGCCATGGAAGTTTTCCCCTTCCTTGTCATATTCCTGCCCAGTCCAAGAGGGCCAAATCTGTCCTCTATCAAATGTAATTACCCTTGTTTAATTCCAGAATGCCAGCCTGGGACTCCAGTTTCTCACCCCCAAACTGAATTTGAAATTCTAGCATGCTATGATCACTCGAAGATTTAGGCTGCTAAAAGACTTGAGCAATATTTAGTGATGAGTTAAAACAAGAGTTTTAATCTGACATACATCTCTCATCTGAAGTTACAAATAGTTTGAAGAACCAGTTATTTTGTATCTCTCTGAATGAAGTCAAATTAATTCTGATAATTTGTCACCATCTGTACATGTGCCTCTGTTTATAAGTTAAAATTATTTACAGATTTAATAGACTCAGTACAATTGAAAAGATAAAAGAGTAAAATTCTCCCATTTTGAGACTAAGCGTGATGGTGGGTGGCTCCAGTAACACCTGTCCCACAGGCCAGAATGGCAGGATCCCATACCAGATTCTGTGCTAGGAACCTCAATAATTGTTCACAGGTGAGTTCCCCTCCAAGGGGAGGCTGATTCAACCGCCCGTTGTCAGCTGGTGGGTTCAAAGTTCCAGTTGCCAAATTTAAACTCCAGTCCGGTACACTCCTATCACTCTCTTCAACTCACCTGTTCTTGTGATACTGTGCAGGAGTTTTGAAACCCTGAGTCAAACGGCTAGAAGCCTCAGGAGGAAGGCTATTCAAGGCCTCGTTGTGGATTTTGAAAACTGGGGGTCAGAACGGTGTGACGGGAGCAGGGTGGTAGAGGACCTTTGTCTTACAGATGTTTAGTGTATGGTTTTGCGGTGTCGATGGTAGTCATGATGTGGAGATGCCGGCGTTCCCGGCATCTCCACATCACTGGTGAGGTACCAGAGAATTGGAGGATAGTCAATGTTGTCCCATACAACAAGCGTACAAAAAGTTCAGAGAGCTAGGAGATGATCGGGATCTAGATGAGTATACGGCTTGTAGGAAGGGACTTAAGAAAGAAATTAGGAGAGCCAGAAGGGTTCACGAGAAGGCCTTGGCAGGTAAGATTAAGGAGAACCCTAAGGCGTTCTATAAATATGTGAAGAGTAAAAGAATGAGATGTGAAGGAATAGGACCTATAAAATGTGAAGATGAGAAAGTCTGTACAGAACCGGAAGAAATAGCAGAGGTGCTTAATGAATACTTTACCTCAGTATTCACGGTGGAAAAAGACCTGGGTAGTTGTACGACAGGATTGCGGCGGACTGAAAAGATTGAGTATGTGGACATTAAGAAAGAGGATGTGTTGGAAATTTTGAATAGCATCAAGATAGATAAGTCGCTGGGACCGGATGGGATGTACCCCAGGGTATTGTGGGAGGTGAGGGAAGAGATTGCAGAGCCTCTGGCGATGATCTTTGCATCGTCGATGGAGACGGGAGAGGTTCCGGAGGATTGGAGGATTGCGGATGTGGTTCCTATATTCAAGAAAGGGAATAAGGATAGCCCAGAAAATTACCGACCGGTGAGTCTAACCTCAGTGGTTGGTAAGTTGATGGAGAAGATCCTGAGGGACAGGATTTATGAACATTTAGAGAAGTTTAGTATGCTCAAAAGTAGTCAGCACGGCTTTGTCAAAGGTAAATCGTGCCTTACAAGCCTGGTGGAGTTCTTTGAAAATGTGACTAAACACATTGACGAAGGAAAAGCGGTAGATGTGGTTTACATGGACTTCAGCAAGGCGTTCGATAAGGTCCCCCATGCAAGACTTCTCGAGTAAGTGAGAGGGTATGGGGTCCAAGGGGCTGTTGCCTTGTGGATCCAGAACTGGCTTGCCTGCAGAAGGCAGAGAGTGGTTGTAGATGGGTCTTTTTCTGAATGGAGGTCAGTCACCAGTGGAATGCCCCAGGGATCTGTTCTGGGACCCTTGCTGTTTGTCATTTTCATAAATGACCTAGATGAGGAAGTGGAGGGATGGGTTGGTAAGTTGGCCGATGACACGAAGGTTGGTGGTGTTGTGGATAGTTTGGAGGGATGTCAGAAGCTGCAGCGTGACATAGATAGGATGCAAGTCTGGGAGGAGAAGTGGCAGATGGACTTCAACCCGGATAAATGTGTAGTGGTCCATTTTGGCAGGTCAAATGGGGATGAAGGAGTATAATATCAAGGGTAAGACTCTTAGCAGTATAGAGGATGAGAAGGACCTTGGGGTCCGGGTTCATAGGACTCTTAAATCAGCCTCGCAGGTAGAGGAGGTGGTTAAGAAGGCGTATGGTGTACTGGCCTTCATCACTCGAGGGATTGAGTTTTGGAGTCAGGAGATAATGATGCAGCTTTATAAGACCCTCGTCAGACCCCACTTGGAGTACTGTGCTCCGTTCTGGTCACCTCATTACAGGAGGGATGTGGAAATTATTGAAAGGGTACAGAGAAGATTTACAAGGATGTTGCCTGGATTGGTTGGCATGCCTTATGAGGATAGGTTGAGGGAGCTCGGTCTTTTCTGCTTGGAGAGACGAGGGATGAGAGGTGACCTGATAGAGGTGTACAAGATGTTGAGAGGTATAGATCGGGTGGATTTTCGGAGTCTTTTTCCCAGGGCTGAAATGGCTGCTACGAGAGGACACAGGTTTAAGGTGCTGGGGAGTAGGTACAGAGGAGATGTCAGGGGTAAGTTTTTCACTCAGAGGGCGGTGGGTGACTGGAATCGGCTGCCGTCAGTGGTGGTGGAGGCAAACTCGATAGGGTCTTTTAAGAGACTTCTGGATGAGTACATGGAACTTAATAGGATTGACGGTTATAGGTAGGTAGGGACATGACCGGCGCAACTTGTGGGCCGAAGGGCCTGTTTGTGCTGTATTTTTTTCTTTGTTCTATGTTCTATTATTTAAGAAGGGTAGCAAGGATAACCCGGGTAATTATCGGCCAATGGGCTTGACATCAGTGATAATGAAACTTTTGGAGAAGATTCTTAGGAATAGAATCGATACACATTTGGAGCTGAATGGTCTTGTTAGTGACAGACAGCATGGTTTTGTACAAGGGAGGTCATGTCTCACTAATTTAATTGAGTTTTTTGAGGCGGTGACAAAAATGATTAACAAGGGAGGGGCTGTCCATGGATGTTAGTAAGGCATTTGACAAGGTACCTCATGGCAGGATGGTGCAAAAGATTAAATCTCACGGGATCAGGGGTGAACCAGCTAGATGGATTCAGATCTGGCTTGGCCATAGAAGACAGAGGGTAGCGGTGGAAGGGTGTTTTTCTGAATGGAAGCCTAACTAGGAGTGTTCCGCAGGGATCCGTGCTGGGAATTCTGCTGTTTGTAATATATATAAATTACTCGGAAGAAAACGTGGCTGGTCTGATTCGCAAGTTTGCAGATGATACTAAGATTGGCGGAGTTGCGGAAAGCGATGAAGATTGTCAGAGAATACAGCAGGATATAGATAGACTGGGAAATTGGGCGGAGAAATGGCGGATGGAATTTAATCCGGACAAATGTGAGGTAATGCATTTTGGTAGATCCAATTCAGATGGGAGCTATAAAATAAATGGCAGAACAATAAGGAGCATAGACACACAGAGAGATCTGGGAGTACAGGTCCACAGATCCTTAAAAGTGGTAGCACAGGTGGAAAAAATGGCGGAGAAAACATATGGGATGCTTGCCTTCATCGGACGGGACATCGAGTATAAAAATTGGCAAATTATGTTTCAGTTGTATAAAACATTGGTTCGGCCAGATTTGGAATATTATGTTCAATTCTGGTCATGACAGAAGAACGTGGAGGCTTTGGAGAGAGTGCAGAAAACGTTTACCAGGAGGTTGTCTGGTATGGAGGGCTATGAGGAGAGATTGAATAAACTGGGATTCTTCTCCCTGGAATGATGGAGGCTGAGGTGGCGACCTGATAGAAGTTTATAAAATTATGAGAGGTATAGACAGGGTGAACAGTTGGAAGCTTTTTCCCAGGGCAAAAAGGGGGCACACGTTCAAGATAAAGGTTCAGTGGAGATGAGCGGGGAAAGTGTTTTTACACAGAGGGTGGTGGGGGCCTGGAATATACTGCCAAGTGAGCTGGTTGAGGCAGTTACATTAGCTGCATTTAGGACTTATTTTGACAGGCACCTGAACAAACAGGGAATAGAACGATATAAGTGGTTGGTTTAGATAGGTAAACATGATTGGCGCAGGCTTGGAGGGCCAAAGGGCCTGTTCCTGTGCTGTATTGTTCTTTGTTCATTCCTGTGCTAAATTGGTTCCCCACTCTGACAATGCTGCAATTTATACATTGCTCTCCTTGTTTTCAAAACGCAACTTGACCTCGAGCCTCACACTTCCTTTTTTCTGAAACCTCATCCAGCCTTCTGAAATCTCTGTGCCTCTTCAATTTTGGAGAATTAGGCATCCCAAGTTTGAATTACTCACCATTATTATCCATGCCTTCAGCTGCCTAGGTTGTAATCTCTGGGATTCTCTCCCTGAATGTGTGGCTCTCTCTACTTAGAAATCATAGAATCATAGAAACCTTACAGTGCAGAAGGAGGCCATTCGGCCCATCGGGTCTGCACCGACCACAATCCCACCCAGACCCTACCCCCACATATTTACCTGTTAATCCCTCTAACCTATGCATCTCAGGACTCTAAGGGGCAATTTTTAACCTGGCCAATCAACCTAACCCACACATCTTTGGACTTCTCTCTCCTCCAGTAAGTTTCTGCTTAAAATCTCTCTCTTTAACCTGCCTTTTAGGTCACCTGTCCTAATATCTCCTGACATGGCTTAGTGACATTAGTGACATTTATTTAGTAAAGCTCCAAGTAAGTGCTTTGGGAAGGTTTTGCCAAGTATATGTAGGTTGAGTCTCAGTTACCCAAATCGTCAGGAGCAATACCATTTTATAGATATAGAGAATATAAGGATAGATACTTCCATTTTGCAGATGCTGCATATAGGCCCACTGACATTACAGCGTAGGGTAACTATAGTTTAAAGTAAATCAAATGGCAAGGAAGGCACCATTGAAAAATAAATACAGATAAGTTCTCATTCATGGTGCTATCCGTGACCCTGCTTGTAGAATAGGGTTCAGAGTGTTGATGTGCAGACAAACAACTAGATTTCCCACGCTAAATGTCAGGTGCAATCATTGAGGTTCACATTGGTGTGGCTTGGGTTGGCTTGGGTTAGGGACTTCTTGCACTGAAGGCCATTGGGGTTCAAAACAGTATGGTTTTTGGATGTGCTCGATGTTCAGATTTGCGGATAAAGTTACTCGACCTGTAATACAAGTTGTTGTTGTTGATGGCAGTATTTAAACTACCCCCCCCAGAATTAATTTTGTTTTAACCAGCTCTCTGTGTGGTGTTCCATTCCCTTTGTGTCCTCCCTTCAGATCGTAGACGGAGCACTTGTACATCAGGAAGGTATGTTGTCTTTCATATTACTGAGGACAGGTATGAAATGTTGTGGGAGGGGGGAACCAGGGGATGGATGGGGGCAGGAAATATGAGCATCCACCCAGCATCCCATCTGTTTATCTTCAGCTGAGAAGAAAAATGACTTTGAACAGGATCTTAGCAATCAAATGATCATTGTGGGCTGTAACCATTATGCTGCAATTTGTTACTCCACTAATCTGTTCAATCAGGCTGTCAGTTTTGCTTTAAGGTCGATCACTGAGTACTCATGTTCGGTGACATATTTCACCAAAGGTGCATACAGTGGAACAGTTATTCCAAAGAGAGCTTGTGAATGATCATCTCTGGAGGCATTCCCTGCACAGCGTGACAATGGGAGTAGATTTTTCAGATTGGACAGAGGGCACAAGGCATCTGAATGGCCAATAATTGGAATTCTTTCTTTGCAAGGAAGGATAGGAGCAGGGTAGTTGTGCGTAGTATTTAAAACCAGGCAAGACTTGTGTGAGGTGTTAGTCATGGATCAGTTGGTAAACTAAGTCCAAAGATGTGCGGGTTAGGTTGATTGATCGTGCTAAATTGCCCCTTTGTGACAGGGGGATTTGTAGGGCAGATATGTGGGGTTAAGGGGATAGGGCCTGGATGGGATTGTTGTCTGTGTAAACTTGTGAGAGGGGACCGCATAGAAACTGATAAAATTCCAACAGAGTTAGACAGAGTAGATTCGGAAAGAATGTTCTCAATGATCAGGGAGTCCAGAACTAGGGGGTCATAGTTTGAGGATGAGGGGTACACCTTTAGAACTGAGGTGAGGAGAAATTTCTTCACCCAGAAGGTGGTGAATGTGTGGAATTCATTGCTGGAGAATGCTGTTGAGGCCAAAATGTCTGATTTCAAGGAAAATTAGATATAGCTCTTAGGGCTAAGGGGATCAAGGGATAAGAGAGGAAGGAGGGATCAAGGGATAGGAGGAAGGGGGGAATCAGGATATTGAATTTGATGATCAGCCACGAGCAAGATGAATACCAGAGACATGGGCACATTATCTCGACTGACTTTCCAGTGGAATAGAGTGCTGCACATTACAGAGGTGCCTAGTTCCAGATGAGCCATCAAATCGAGGCCCAGTTTGCCCTGCCTTGGTCCTATTTTTATTAAGAACAGGAGAGCTCCAGCCAATATTTATTCCTCAACCAGCATCACTAAAACAGATGACCTGGTCATTATCTCGTTGCAGTTTGTGGGACTTTGTTTTATATAAATTGGCTGATGTTCTGTCTACACTGCAACAATGGGCATGCTTCAAAAGTATCATATTGACTGAGAAGCTTTGAGATGACCCGAGGTTGCGAAAGTCACTTATAGAACTCATAGAAACCCTACAGTACAGAAAGAGGCCATTCGGCCCATCGAGTCTGCACCGACCACAATCCCACCCAGGCCTTACCCCCATATCCCTACATATTTTACCCGCTAATCTTCGCATCCCAGGACACTAAGGGGTAATTTTAGCATGGCCAATCAACCTAACCCGCACATCTTTGGACTGTGGGAGGAAACCGGAGCACCCGGAGGAAACCCACGCAGACACGAGGAGAATGTGAAAACTCCACACAGACAGTGACCAAGCCGGGAATCGTACCCAAGTCCCTGGAGCTGTGAAGCAGCAGTGCTAACCACTGTGCTACCGTGCCGCCCACTTCATGAAAAATTGTTGTTGAAGAAGAACCATTTATTGTGGCTGAACATAGCTGAAACACAACCTTACAAAAGTAACCCTTGCTATGCCTGATTGGATTTTTCCACTTTGCACTTGAGCCATTTCCTATGAGCAAGGATTCCAGCTCAGTGACTACTGGGGAAAAATCATGTTTAATATAATGTGACATAGTTACCATGAATTGAGCTAAAACATATCTAATTCATTGCTTGCCAGCCCAGGAAGCCTCCCTACATGTGATTCCTGGCATTAAGCTGCACAAATCATGAAATCCCCTGTTTGACCACCAGTTGCCTCAGCTAGGAATGGAAAAATGTCCTGTCAGTCTTCAGCTGTACTTAGAAAACTCAGCTCCCTAAACCTTTTTACCCCATGCAGTTCTCTCTTCTCCCTTTAATATGCTTCTTAAAACCCAGTTCCTTTCTGCTAGCTTTTTAATCTTCCTGATATCTCAGGCTATTGTGCAGTTTCATCTTTCCTATTGCTCCACCCCTGACGGCTGTGCCGAGGGCCGACACCGGAATCATCGCCTTATACTCCTCCACCTCCCGTTCCTCCTGTATAACTCTCTTTCCAGCCTACTTCTTTCAACAAGCATTTTGTCATCCTGTTTCTTTCGCTCATCAACCACTTTCCCCTCATTAAACTTCAGTGAAGTGCGTTGGAGTATTTTTCTGCAGTAAAGATCCAGAAGAATGCACGTTGTATTCATTAAAACTGATTAGTTTGCATTGTTGCATTTGCAGGATCTTTGCATCTTTCCCATTTCCCCCTCATTGCAATGACTTGTGTAAGCTGAGGTCGAAACAGTGTTTTCAGAAAGAATTTGGTGAGTTCAGTTGGCTTACTGGCTGGCATTTTGTGCAGAATGATGGCACTAGCACAGACTTAATTCCTGCGCTGGCTGAGGTGGTTGTTCGAGCCAACCTCCTCATCTTATCATGTCGTGATATCACTGACATTAGTTATAAATAGCAATACTAGATTAACGAGGGTGCTTCACAGAGTGAGAGAGAGATGCTTACAAAAATTCACCTTATTCCTTTAATTGCAGCCATCATTACTGTTTGTTGTATGGATCAGATTTTACGCCTGACAAAATTGATTTGAAGGGCTGAATTTTCTTGAGATGAGGGTGACTCTGTGGAGCTTTAAACAGGAGCCAGTTGCAGAGGCATCACCTCTATTTCTGACAAGTCCAGTTTTCCTGGTTGGGCAAAGAAGGTAAGAGTTTTAACAACACCAGGTTAAAGTCCAACAGGTTTATTTGGTAGCAAATGCCATTAGCTTTCAGAGCGCTGCTCCCTCGTCAGATGGAGTGGATATCTGTTCTCAAACAGGGCATACAGAGACACAAAATCAAGTTACAGAATACTGATTAGAATGCGAATCTCTCCAGCTAACCAGGTCTTAAAGATACAGACAATGTGAGTGGAGGGAGCATTAAGCACAGGTTAAAGAGATGTGTATTGTCTCCAGACAGGACAGCCAGTGAGATTCTGCAAGTCCAGGGGGCAAGCTGTGGGGGTTACTGATAGTGTGACATAAACCCAAGATCCCGGTTTAGGCCGTCCTCATGTGTGCAGAACTTGGCTATCAGTTTCTGCTCAGACAATGGTCTGTTTGAGGTTGTGCGGTTGTTTGAAGGCAAGAAGTGGGGGTGTGGGGATGGCCTTGGCGAGATGTTCGTCTTCATCAATGACATGTTGTAGGCTCCGGAGGAGATGCCGTAGCTTCTCCACTCCGGGGAAGTACTGGACGATGAAGGGTACTCTGTCCACTGTGTCCCGTGTTTGTCTTCTGAGGTGTTTGTCACCGACCTCCTCAGAAGACAAACTCGAGACACAGTGGACAGAGTACCCTTTGTCGCCCCGGAGCAGAGAAGCTACGGCATCTCCTCCGGAGCCTTCAACATGTCATTGATGAAGACGAACATCTCGCCAACGCCATCCCCACGCCCCCACTTCTTGCCTTCAAACAACCGCACAACCTCAAACAGACCATTGTCCACAGCAAACTACCCAGCCTTCAGGAGAACAGTGACCACGACACCACACAACCCTGCCACAGCAATCTCTCAAGACGTGCCGGATCATCGACACGGATGCCATCATCTCACGTGAGAACACCATCTACCAGGTACATGGTACCTACTCTTGCAACTCGGCCAACGTTGTCTCCCTGATACGCTGCAGGAAAGGATGTCCCGAGGCATGGTACATTGGGGAAACCATGCAGACGCTATGACAACGGATGAATGAACACTGCTCGACAATCACCAGGCAAGATTGTTCTCTTCCTGTGGGGGAGCACTTCAGCGGTCACGGGCATTCGGCCTCTGATCTTCGGGTAAGCGTTCCCCAAGGTGGCCTACACGACAGCACAGAGTCGCTGAGCAGAAACTGATAGCCAAGTTCCGCACACATGAGGACGGCCTAAACCGGGATCTTGGGTTTATGTCACACTATCAGTAACCCCCACAGCTTGCCTCCTGGACTTGCAGAATCTCACTGGCTGTCCTATCTGGAGTCAATACACATCTCTTTAGCCTGTGCTTAATGCTCCCTCCACTCACATTGTCTGATCCTTTAAGACCTGGTTGGCTGTAGAGATTCGCATTCTAATCAGTATTCTGTAACTTGATTTTGTGTCTCTGTGTGCCCTGTTTGAGAGCAGATATCCACTCCATCTGACAAAGGAGCAGCGCTCCGAAAGCTAATGGCATTTGCTACCAAATAAACCTGTTGGACTTTAACCTGGTGTTGTTAAAACTCTTACTGTGTTTACCCCAGTCCAACGCTGGCATCTCCACATCATGGGCAAAGAAGGTCAGGGCATGATGGCACAGGAACTCAAACTCAACAGGGCCATTTGAACTTAGTGCTGATTCCAAACTGATGCTGGTTTGGCTTTTACAAAGGCCGTAATGCACAGCGTGGGAGTCAGGAATTGATGGGGTTGACAAGATCAGACAGGGAAACCATGCTTGACAAATCTATTGGAATTCTTCAAGGATATAACTAGTACAGTTAATGAGAGGAACCCAGTGGGTGTGTTTTTTGGACTTTTGGAAGGCTTTCAACAAAGTTCCACATAAGAGATTAGCAATTAAAATTAAAGCACATGGGATTGTGGGTAGTGTATTGAGATAGATAGAAAACTGGTTGGCAGGCAGGAAACAAAGAGTAAGAATAAATGGGGCTTTTTCCAAATGATAGGCGTTGATTAGTGAGGTACTGTAGAGATTGGTGCTGGGACCCCAGCTGTTCACAATGTATATTTATGATTTAGATGAGGGAACAAAATGTAATATCTCCAAATTTTCAGTTGACACAAAGCTGGATTGGAGTGTGAACTGTGAAAAGGATGCAGAGATGCTTCAGTGTGATTTGGACAAGTTGAGTGAATGGGCAAATGCATGGTAGATGCAGTATAATGTGGATAAATGTCAGGTTATCCATTTTGGTAGCAAAAATAGGAAGGTAGATTATTATGTGAATGGCTGTAAATTAGGAGAGAGGAATGTGCATTAAAATCCGGGTGTTCTTGTACATCAGTGGCTGAAAGTAAGTATACAGGTGCAGCTGGTGGTCACAAAGACAAATGGTATGTTGGTCTTCATGGCAAGAGGATTTGAGTACATGAGCAGGAATGTCTTGCTGCAATTATGCAGGGCCCTGGTGAGACCACACCTGGAATATTGTGTGCAATTTTGGTTTCCTTATCTGAGGAAAGATGTTCTTGCTGTGGAGGGAGTGCAGTAAAGGTTTATCAGACTGATTCCTGGGATGGCGGGACAGATGTATGAAGAGAGATTGAGTCGATTAGGATTATCTTCACTGGACTTCAGAAAAATGAGGGAGGATCTTATAGAAACCTAGGGTCAGACAGGGTAGATACAGGAAATATGTTCCCAATGGTGGGGGTGTTCAGAACCAGGGGGTCATAGTCTGAGGATACTGGATAAACCATTTAAAACTGAAATGAGAAGAAACTTCGTCACCCAAAGAGTGGTGAACCTGTAGAATTCTCTATCCAGAAATCAGATGAGGCCTAAACATTGTTTTCAATAAAAAGTTAGATGTAGCTCTTAGGGCTCAAGGGATCAAAGAATATGTGGTGAAGGCAGGAACAGGTTACTGAGTTGGATGATCAGCAACAATCATGATGAATGATGGAGCACATTCGAAGGGTCAAATGGCCTACTACTGCATCCTATTTTCTATGTTTCTATAAATGCTCTTGAAGGGAAGATAAGGTCTGTTTAACTGTCAGGATCTAAGTTTATTTTTAATTCCCAGCCATTAAAAAAAAAAGTGCAGCTGTTAATAAGTGTTTTTTAAAAATTGGTGGAACCACTTTGATTGACATGCCATTTACAGCAGCACTTATTCAAGCAGTCACAACATAGTTCTTTGTTGAGATTTCACAAAAGGAAATTTGTTCTGAATGCTTGGCTGAGTTTCAAAAGTTACAATAATCTCAGTGGGAAGTTGAGAGGTTGGGAACGAACCGAAGTTTATTAGAAATTAACTACATGAGAAGTAAAAGTCTTGATGCTTTCACGAGTAAGAATTGTTTTTATCACTGTGAAGTACGTATAAGGAGAGCAGTACTAAATTTTTCGAAGTATATTTTATTTGACTTCCACATGTTTTCTGAAATCCTGCTCAAGGCAGTTACTTGGTGAGTAGCTATGAAATTGGCATGGAAGATATGAGAGGCTGTGGGGATGCTTTGGGGAATGTCTTGACATAGAGTTTGCATGATAGAATGGGTGCCAGAAGGGTGGGTAGGAGCATGAGTTTGCATTGAGTTGGCATGAGGGCATGAGGAGCCACGGGGGTTGATGGGGACTGATGAGATGTGAGAGAGGAGGGTGAGAAGGCCTAAAATCTTTGAAAATATTTGGAATAAAGTCTGAGAGAACTGAGGCAGGTATCCTTAGTAAGAAGTTTAACAGCACCAGGTTAAAGTCCAACAGGTTTATTTGGTAGCAAAAGCCACACAAGCTTTCGGAGCTGCAAGCCCCTTCTTCAGGTGAGTGGGAATTCTGTTCACAAACAGAGCATATAAAGACACAGACTTAATTTACGTGAATAATGGTTGGAATGCGAATACTTACAACTAATCAAGTCTTTAAGAAACAAAACAATGTGAGTGGAGAGAGCATCAAGACAGGCTAAAAAGATGTGTATTGTCTCCAGACAAGACAGCCAGTGAAACTCTGTGGGGGTTACAAATAGTGTGCCATGAACCCAATATCCCGGTTGAGGCCGTCCTCGTGTGTGCGGAACTTGGCTATCAGTTTCTGCTCAGCGACTCTGCGCCGTCGTGTGTCGCGAAGGCCGCCTTGAAGAACGCTTACCCGAATATCAGAGGCCGAATGCCCGTGAACCCAATATCCCGGCATTCGGCCTCTGATATTCGGGTAAGCGTTCTCCAAGGCGGCCTTCGCGACACACGACGGCGCAGAGTCGCTGAGCAGAAACTGATAGCCAAGTTCCGCACACACGAGGACGGCCTCAACCGGGATATTGGGTTCATGGCACACTATTTGTAACCCCCACAGAGTTTCACTGGCTGTCTTGTCTGGAGACAATACACATCTTTTTAGCCTGTCTTGATGCTCTCTCCACTCACATTGTTTTGTTTCTTAAAGACTTGATTAGTTGTAAGTATTCGCATTCCAACCATTATTCATGTAAATTAAGTCTGTGTCTTAATATGCTCTGTTTGTGAACAGAATTCCCACTCACCTGAAGAAGGGGCTTGCAGCTCCGAAAGCTTGTGTGGCTTTTGCGACCAAATAAACCTGTTGGACTTTAACCTGGTGTTGTTAAACTTCTTACTGTGTTTACCCCAGTCCAACGCCGGCATCTCCACATCATGACTACGGAGGTATCCTTGACAGCTCACCTAAGTGGTATCCAAAATGTTGGCCATTCACAGAGATGAAGTAAAATCAAGGGGCGGCACGGTGACATAGTGGTTAGCGTTGCTGCCTCAGCATGAGGGGCGAGGGTTCAATTCCACCCTTGGGTGGATTCTGCATGGGTTTCTTCTGAGTGCAAAGAAACCAAGAGTGCACAGTCCAAAGATGAGCAGGTTATGTGAATTGGCTATGCTAAATTTCCCCTTAGGGGAATTAGCCATGGTAAATGCGTGGGATTACAGGGGATAGGGCAAAGAGGTGGGCCTGGGTAAGATGCTCTTTCAGAGAGTTGGTACAGACTCAGTGAGCTGAATGGCCTCTTCATGCACAGTAGGGATTCTATGGTTCAGGTTGAGATCAAAAAGGAGGAGGTACTGGGGTCCTTGAGAAACATTAAGGTAGACAAGGGCCTGATGGGATATACACCAGAATACTGAGAGAGGCAAGGGAGGAAATTGCTGGGATCTTGAGAGAAATCTTTGTACCTCACTGGCTACAGGGGAGGTCCCAGAAGACTGGAGAATAGCCAATGTTGTTCCTTTGTTTAAGAAGGGTAGCAAGGATAATCCAGGTAATTACAGGCCAGTGAGTCGTACACCAGTGAGAGGAAAATTATTGGAGAGGATTCTTCGAGACAGTTTTTACTCCCAGTTGGAAATCAGTGGACGTATTAGCGAGAGGCAACATGGTTTTGTGAAGGGGAAGTCATGTCTCACCAACTTGATCGAGTTTTTCGAGGAAGTGACGAAGATGATTGATGATGGTAGGGCAGTGAATGTTGTCTACATGGACTTCAGTAAGGTCTTTGACAAGGTCCTTCATGGCAGACTGGTACAGAAGGTGAAGTCGCATGGGATCAGAGGTGAGCTAGCAAGATGGACACAGAACTGGCTCGGTCATAGAAGACAGAGGGTAGCAGTGAAAAGGTGCATTTCTGAATGGAGGGCTGTGACAAGTGGCATTCCTCATGGACCAGTGCTGGGACCGTTGCTGTTGGTGATATATAAATGATTTGGAGGAAAATGTAACTGGTTTGATTAGTAAGTTTGCGGACAACACAAAGGTTGGTGGAATTGTGGATCGTGATGAGGACCGTCAGAGGATACGGCAGGATATAGATCGGCAGGTGACTTGGGTGGAGAGATGGCAGATGGAGTTTAGAACCATAGAACCATAGAAAATTACAGCTCAGAAACAGGCCTTTTGGCCCTTCTTGTCTGTGCCGAACCATTTTCTGCCTAGTCCCACTGACCTGCACTTGGACCATATCCCTCCACACCCCTCTCATCCATGAACCCGTCCAAGTTTTTCTTAAATGTTAAAAGTGTTAAAAGCATTTACCACTTTATCCGGCAGCTCATTCCACACTCCCACCACTCTCTGCGTGAAGAAGCCCCCCCTAATATTCCCTTTAAACTTTTCTCCTTTCACCCTTAACCCATGCCCTCTGGTTTTTTTCTCCCCTAGCCTCAGCGGAAAAAGCCTGCTTGCATTCACTCTATCTATACCCATCAAAATCTTATACACCTCTATCAAATCTCCCCTCAATCTTCTACGCTCCAGGGAATAAAGTCCCAACCTATTCAATCTCTCTCTGTAACTCAGCTTCTCAAGTCCCGGCAACATCCTTGTGAACCTTCTCCGCACTCTTTCAATCTTATTTACATCCTTCCTGTAACTAGGTGACCAAAACTGTACACAATACTCCAAACTCGGCCTCACCAATGCCTTATATAACCTTACCATAACACTCCAACTTTTATACTCGATACTCCGATTTATAAAGGCCAATGTACCAAAGGCACTCTTTACGACCCTATTCACCTGTGACGTCACTTTTAGGGAATTCTGTATCTGTATTCCCAGATCCCTCTGTTCAATTGCACTCTTCAGAGTCCTACCATTTACCCTGTACGTTCTTCTTTGGTTTGTTCTTCCAAAGTGCAATATCTCACACTTGTCTGCGTTAAATTCCATTTGCCATTTTTCAGCCCATTTTTCTAGTTGGTCCAAATCCCTCTGCAAGCTTTGAAAACCTTCCTCACTGTCCACTACACCTCCAATCTTTGTATCATCAGCAAACTTGCTGATCCAATTTACCACATTATCATCCAGATCATTGATATAGATGACAAACAACAATGGACCCAACACCGATCCCTGCGGCACACCACTAGTCACAGGCCTCCACTCAGAGAAGCAATCCTCCACAACCACTCTCTGGCTTCTTCCATTGAACCAGTGTCTTATCCAATTTAATACCTCCCCATGTATACCTAGCGACTGAACCTTCCTAACTAACCTCCCATGAGGGACCTTGTCAAAGGCCTTGCTGAAATCCAGGTAGACAACATTCACCGCCTTCCCTTCATCCACTTTCCTGGTAACCTCCTCGAAAAACTCTAATAGATTGGTCAAACATGACCTACCACGCACAAAGCCATGTTGACTCTCCCTAATAAGTCCCTGTCTATCCAAATATTTGTAGATCCTATCCCTTATCACACCTTCCAATAACTTGCCCACCACCGACGTCAAACTTACTGGCCTATAATTTACCAGATTTCTTTTGGAACCTTTTTTAAACAACGGAACAACATGAGCAACCCTCCAATCATCCGGCACCTCCCCCGTGAATACTGACATTTTAAATATGTCTGCCAGGGCCCCTGCAAGTTCAACACTAGCTTCCCTCAAGGTCCGTGGGAATACCGTGTCCGGTCCTGGGGATTTATCCACTCTGATTTGCCTCAAGACAGCGAGCACCTCCTCCCCTTTAATCTGTAAAGGTTCCATGGCCTCCCTACCAGTTTGCCCTATTTCCATAGACTCCATGCCCGTTTCCTCAGTAAATACGGATGCAAAAAAGCCATTTAGTATCTCCCCCATCTCTTTTGGTTCCATACACAGTCTACCACTCTGGTCTTCAAGAGGACCAATTTTATCCCTCACTATCCTTTTGCTCCTAACATACCTATAGAAGCTCTTTGGATTTTCCTTCACTCTGTCTGCCAAAGCAACCTCATGTCTTCTTTTAGCCCTCCTGATTTCCCTCTTAAGTAGCTTCTTGCACTTTTTATACTCCTCGAGCATCTGATGTGTTCCTTGCTGCCTGTACATTTCATACAACTCTCTCTTCCTCTTAAGCAGTGTTACAATCTCCCTCGAGAACCAAGGTTCCTTATTCCTATTTACTTTGCCTTTAATCCTGACAGGAACATACAAACTCTGCACTCTCAAAATTTCTCCTTTGAAGGCCTCCCACTTTCCATTTACATCCTTACCAGAGAACAGCCTGTGCTAATCCACACTTCCCAGATCCCTTCTCATTTCATCAAATTTGGCCTTTTTCCAGTTCAGAACTTCAACCCGAGGACCAGATCTATCCTTATCCACGATCAGGTTGAAACTAATGGCATTATGATCACTGGATCCAAAGTGTTCCCTCACAGTCACATCCATCACCTGCCCTAACTCATTTCCCAATCGGAGATCCAATATCGCATCCTCTCTAGTTGGCACCTCTATATTCTGATGTAGAAAATTTTCCTGAACGCATTTTACAAACTCTACCCCGTCTAAACCTTTAACAGTATGCGAGTCCCAATCTATATGTGGAAAATTAAAATCCCCAACGATCACAACTTTGTGTTTCTTGCAGTTGTCAGCTATCTCTCCGCTGATTTGCTCCTCCAATTCTCGCTGACTATTGGGTGGTCAATAATACAAGCCCATTAATGTGGTCATACCTTTCCTGTTTCTCAGCTCCACCCATAGGGCCTCTGTAGACAAGCTCCCTAATCTATCCTGCCTGAGTACCGCTGTAACATTTTCCCTGACCAACAATGCCACCCCCCCACCTTTTATCCCTCTGCCTCTATCCCGCCTGAAACATTGGAACCCTGGAACATTGAGCTGCCAGTCCTGCCCCTCCTGTAGCCAAGTTTCACTTATGGCTATAATGTCATATTTCCATGTGTCTATCCACGCCTTCAGCTCATCCGCCTCCCCCACAATACTCCTGGCATTGAAATAGACACACCTCAAAAAATTATTTCCACCACACTCTACCCTTCCATTTGTGATTTTGCTTGAACTAACCTGTCTTTTTACCCCTGCTCCACTATCTGCTCTGGCACTCTGGTTCCCACCCCCCTGCAAATCTAGTTTAAACGCTCCCCAATAACACTAGCAAATCTCCCTGCAAGTATATTGGTCCCCTTGTAGTTTAGGTGTAACCCGTCTCTCTTGTACAGGTCCCACCTGCCCCAAAAGAGGTCCCAATGATCCAAGAATTGGAAACCCTGCCCCCTGCACCAGTTCCTCAGCCACGTGTTTATCCGCCCAAGCATCCTACTCCTGCCCTCACTGGCATGTGGCTCAGGTAACAATCCTGAGATTACTACCCTCGGGGTCCTGCTTTTTAACTTCCTTCCAAGCTCTTTGTACTCACTCTTTAGGACCTCCTCACTCTTCCTTCCCACGCCATTGGTACCGACGTGTACCACAACATCTGGCTGATCACCTTCCCACTTTAGAACGCTATGCACGCGATCAGAGACATCGCTGACCTTGGCACCTGGGAGGCAACAAACCATGCGGGAGTCTCTGTCCCAACCACAGAACCTCCGGTCTGTACCTCTGACCATCGAGTCCCCTATCACTACTGCTCTCCTCTTCTTCATCCCACCCTTTTGCGCTGTAGAACCAGACTCAGTATCAGAGTTCCGGCTGTCGCAGCTTGTCCCAGGTAAAGCATCTCCCACAACAGTATCCAATTCAGTATACCTGTTGTGGAGGGGTATGTCCACAGGGGAACCCTGCTCTGCCTGTCCTTTCACACTGCCATTTCCTTTCCTTACAGTAACCCAATTTCCTGTGCTCTGCTGCTTAGGTGTAACTATCTCCCCAAAGCTACTGTCTATATACTTCTCATTCTCCCGAATTAGATGGAGGTCATCAAGCTCCTTCTCCAGTTCCCTAACACGCTTTGCTAGCAGCTGCAGCTGAATGCATCTTTTGCAGGTGCTGTCGTCAGGGATACCGGAGGTCTCCCTGATCTCCCACATCCTGCAAGAGGAGCATTCCAACATCTTGCCTGGCATTTTTTTTTACTCTGGGGAAATACAGGAATAAACTTTCTGAAAAAGAAAAAAAAACTACTCTCGCCGAAGCCCGTTTTGAGCCAAAGCCCTTCAGCTCTCACTCTGCCCCCTGCTCACTCTGCTGCCCGCTAACGACGCTGCCCGCTCAAAGGGACAAATGTGGACAAATGTGAGGTAATGCCTTTTGGAAGGTCTAATACAGATGGGAAATATACATAAATTGCAGAAGCTTAAGAGTATTGGTAGGCAGAGGAATCTGGGTGTACAGGTACACAGGTCACTGAAAGTGGCAACACAGGTGGAGAAGGTAGTCAAGGAGGCAGACGGCATGCTTTCCTTCATCAGCCGGGGCATTGAGTTTCAAAAGAGGCAAGACATGTTGCAGCTTTATCGAACTTTAGTTAGGCCACACTTGGAATATTGTGTTCAATTCTGGTCGCCACACTCCCAGAGGATGTGGAGGCTTTGGAGAGGGTACAGAAAAGATTTACCAGGATGTTGCCTGGTATAGAGGGGATTAGCTATGAGGAGAGGTTGGAGAAACTTGGTTTGTTCTCACTGGAACGACAGAGGTTGAGGGGCAACCTGATAGATGCCTACAAGATTATGAGGGGCATGGACAGAGTGGATAGTCAGAAGCTTTTTCCCACAGAGGAGGCATCAATTGTTAGAGGGCATAGGTTTAAGGTGCGATGGGCAATGTTTAAAGGAGATGTACGAGGCAAGTTTTTTACACAGAGGGTTTTGGGTGCCTGGAACTTGCTGCCAGGAGTGGTCGTGGAAGCAGAGATGATAGACACTTTAAAGGGGCATCTTGGCAAATATATGAATAGGATGGGAATGGAGGGATACTAAAAGAGACTACAAAGGGATGAGGGAGGAGTTGGCTCAGGTAGACTGGGAGCAAAAACTTTATGGTGGGACAACTGAACAGTGGAGGACTTTCAAAGCGATCTTTCACAGTGCTCAGCAAAAGTATATACCAATGATAAGGAAGAACTGTAGAAAAAGAGATAATAAGCCATGGATATCTAAGGAAATAAAGGAGGGTATCAAATTGAAAGAAAATGCATACAAAGTGGCAAAGATTAGTGGGAACCTAGAGGATTGGGAAATCTTTAAAGATCACCAGAAAGCCACGAGAAAAGCTATAAAGAAAAGTAAGATGGATTATGAGAGTAAACTCGTTCAAAATATAAAAGCAGATAGCAAACGTTTCTACAAATATGTAAAATGAAAAAGAGTGGCTAAAGTAAACATTGGTCCTTTAGAGGATGAGAAGGGGGATGTAATAACTGGAAATGAGAAAATGGCTGAGGCATTGAACAGGTATTTTGTGTCGGTCTTCACAGTGGAAGACACAAATAACATGCCAAAAATTGATGACAGGAAGGCTATGGCAGGTGAGGACCGAGAAACTATCATTATCACGAAAGAGGTAGTGTTAGGCAAGTTAATGGGGATAAAGGTAGGCAAGTCTCCTGATGCTGATGGAATGCATCCCAGGGTACGAAAAGAGATGGCGGGAGGAATAGCAAATGCAAAGAACATAGAACAGTACAGCACAGGAAACAGGCCCTTCGGCCCTCCAAGCCTGTGCCGCTCATTGGCCCAACAAGACCATTCGTTTGTATCCCTCCATTCCCAGACTGCTCATGTGACTATCCAGGTAAGTCTTAAACTATGCCAGCGTGTCTGTCTCCACCACCTTACTTGGCAGCGCATTCCAGGCCCCCACCACTCTCTGTGTAAAAAACGTCCCTCTGATATCTGAGTTATACCTCGCCCCTCTCACCTTTAGCCCGTGACCCCTCGTGATCGTCACCTCCGACCTGGGAAAAAGCTTCCCACTGTTCACCCTATCTATACCCTTCATAATTTTGTACACCTCTATTAGGTCTCCCCTCATTCTCCGTCTTTCCAGGGAGAACAAGCCCAGTTTACCCAATCTCTCCTCATAGCTAAGACCCTCCATACCAGGCAACATCCTGGTAAACCTTCTCTGCACTCTCTCTAAAGCCTCCACGTCCTTCTGGTAGTGCGGCGACCAGAACAGGACGCAGTACTCCAAATGTGGCCTAACCAGTGTTCTATACAGCTGCAACATCAGACTCCAGCTTTTATACTCCATACCCCGTCCTATAAAGGCAAGCATACCATATGCCTTCTTCACCACCTTCTCCACCTGTGCTGCCACCTTCAAGGATTTGTGGACTTGCACACCTTAGGTCCCTCTGTGTTTCTATACTCTTGATGGCTCTGCCATTTATTGTATAACTCCCCCCTACATTAGTTCTTCCAAAATGCATCACTTCGCATTTATCTGGATCAAATTCCATCTGCTATTTCTCCGCCCAATTTTCCAGCCTATCTATATCCTGCTGTATTGTCCGACCATGTTCATCACTATCCGCAAGTCCAGCCATCTTCGTGTCATCCTCAAACTTGCTGATAACACCAGTTACACCTTCTTCCAAATCATTTTTATATATATCGCAAATAGCAGAGGTCCCAGTACAGAGCCCTGCGGAACACCACTGGTCACAGACCTCCAGTCGGGAAAAGACCCTTCGATTGCTACGCTCTGTTTCTTGTGGCCAAGCCAGTTCTCTACCCATCTAGCCACCTCTCCTTGTATCCCATGAGTCTTAACCTTCTTAACCAACCTGCCATGAGGGACTTTGTCAAATTCCTTACTGAAATCCATATAGATGACATCCACGGCCCTTCCTTCGTCAACCATTTTTGTCACTTCCTCAAAAAACTCCACCAAGTTTGTAAGGCACGACCTCCCTCTTACAAAACCATGCTGTCTGTCAATAATGAGATTGTTCCGTTCTAAATGCGCATACATCCTGTCTCTAAGAATCCTCTCCAACAACTTCCCTACCACGGACGTCACGCTCACTGGCCTATAATTACCCGGGTTATCCCTGCTACCGTTCTTAAATAACGGTACCACACTCGCTATCCTCCAATCCTCAGGGACCTCACCTGTGTCCAATGAAGAGACAAAGATTTCCGTCAGAGGCCCAGCAATTACATCTCTTGTCTCCCTGAGCAGTCTAGGATAGATGCCATCAGGTCCTGGGGATTTGTCAGTTTTAATGTTACCGAAAAAACCTAATACTTCCTCCCTTGTAATGGATGAACTGGACCTGGGGTGGTTCCCACAGATTAGAAAACAGCAAATGTGACGCCACTGTTTAAAAAAGGAGGTAGACAAAAGGCAGGTAACTATAGGCCGGTTAGCTTAACTTCTGTAGTAAGGAAAATGCTTGAATCTATCATCAAGGAAGAAATAGCGAGACATCTGGATATAAATTGTCCCAATGGTAAGATGCAGCATGGGTTCTTGAAGGGAAGGTCACGTTTGACTAATTTGGTGGAATTCTTTGAGAACATTACATGTGCAGTGGACAATGGGGAACCTGTAGTGACAGATGTGGTGTATCTGGATTTCCAGAAAGCATTTGACAAGGTGCCGCACCAAAGATTGCTACATAAGATAAAGGTGCACGGTGTTACAGGTAATGTATTAGCATGGATAGAGGATTAGAACATTGAATAGTACAGCACAGAACAGGCCCTTCGGCCCACGATGTTGTGCCGAGCTTTATCTGAAACCAAGATCAAGCTATCCCACTCCCTACCATCCTGGTGTGCTCCATGTGCCTATCCAATAACCGCTTAAATGTTCCTAAAGTGTCTGACTCCACTATAACGGCAGGCAGTCCATTCCACACCCCGACCACTCTCTGCGTAAAGAACCTACCTCTGATATCCTTCCTATATCTCCCACCATGAACCCTATAGTTATGCACCCTTGTAATATCTCCATCCACCCGAGGAAATAGTCTTTGAACGTTCACTCTATCTATCCCCTTCTTCATTTTATAAACCTCTATTAAGTCTCCCCTCAGCCTCCTCCGCTCCAGAGAGAACAGCCCTCGCTCCCTCAACCTTTCCTCATAAGACCTACCCTCCAAACCACGCAGCATCCTAGTAAATCACCTCTGCACTCTTTCCAGCACTTCCACATCCTTCTTATAGTGAGGTGACCAGAACTGCACACAATATTCCAAATGTGGTCTCACCAAGGTCCTGTACAGTTGCAGCATAACCCCACGGCTCTTAAACTCCAAACCCCTGTTAATAAAAGCTAACACACTATAGGCCTTCTTCACAGCTCTATCCACTTGAGTGGCAACCTTTAGAGATCTGTGGATATGGACCCCAAGATCTCTCTGTTCCTCCACAGTCTTCAGAACCCTACCTTTGACCCTGTAATCCACATTTAAATTAGTCCTACCAAAATGAATCACCTCACATTTATCAGGGTTAAACTCCATTTGCCATTTTTCAGCCCAGCTATGCATCCTATCTATGTCTCTTTGCAGCCTACAACAGCCCTCCACCTCATCCACTACTCCACCAATCTTGGTGTCATCAGCAAATTTACTGATCCACCCTTCAGCCCCCTCCTCTAAGTCATTAATAAAAATCACAAAGAGCAGAGGACCAAGCACTGATCCCTGTGGCACTCCGCTAGCAACCTGCCTCCAGTCCGAAAATTTTCCATCCATCACCACCCTCTGTCTTCGATCAGATAGCCAGTTACCTATCCAATCGGCCAACTTTCCCTCTATCCCACACCTCCTTACTTTCATCATAAGCCGACCATGGGGGACCTTATCAAACGCCTTACTAAAATCCATGTATATGACATCAACTGCCCTACCTTCATCAACACACTTAGTTACCTCCTCAAAAAATTCAATCAAATTTGTGAGGCACGACTTGCCCTTTACGAATTCGTGCTGACTATCCCGGATTAATCCGCATCTTTCTAAATGGTCGTAAATCCCATCCCTAAAGACCTTTTCCATCAATTTACCAACCACCGAAGTAAGACTAACCGGTCTATAATTACCAGGGTCATTTCTATTCCCTTTCTTAAACAGAGGAACAACATTCGCCACTCTCCAGTCCTCTGGCACCATCCCCGTGGACAGTGAGGACCCAAAGATCAAAGCCAAAGGCTCTGCAATCTCATCCCTTGCCTCCCAAAGAATCCTAGGATATATTTCATTGGTTAACTAACAGAAAGCAAAGAGTGGTGGTAAATGGGTGTTTTTCTGGTTGGCGATCAGTGATTAGTGGTGTGCCTCAGGGATCAGTGTTGGGATTGGGGGGAGCTATACGATAAATGGCAGAACCATAAAGGGTGTAGATACGCAGAGGGACCTGGGTGTGCAAGTCCACAGATCCTTGAAGGTGACGTCACAGGTGGAGAAGGTAGTGAATAAGGCATATGGCATACTTGTCTTTATAGGACGGGGCATAGAGTATAAAAGTTGGGGTCTGATGTTGCGCTTGTATAGAACGTTGGTTCGGCCGCATTTGGAATACTGCGCCCAGTTCTGGTCGCCACACTACCGGAAGGACGTGGAAGCTTTAGAGAGAGTGCAGAGGAGGTTTACCAGGATGTTGCCTGGTATGGAAGGGCTTAGTTATGAGGAGAGATTGGGTAAACTGGGTTGTTCTCACTGGAAAGACGGAGGATGAGGGGTGACCTAATAGAGGTGTGTAAAATTATGAAAGGCATAGATAGGGTGAACGGTGGGAAGCTTTTTCCCAGATCGGTGGTGATGTTCACGAGGGGTCATAGGTTCAAGGTGAGGGGGGGAGGTTTAACACGGATATCAGAAGGAGGTATTTTACGCAGAGGGTGGTGGGGGCCTGGAATGCGCTGCCAGGCAAGGTGGTGGAGGCAGACACACTGGGAATGTTTAAGACTTACCTAGATAGCCACATGAACGGAGTGGGAATGGAGGGATACAAAAGAATGGTCTAGTTTGGACCAGGGAGCGGCGCGGGCTTGGAGGGCCGAAGGGCCTGTTCCTGTGCTGTATTGTTCTTTGTTGATCGCAATTGTTTACGATTTACATAGATGATTTGGAGTTGGGGACCAAGTGTAGTGTGTCAAAATTTGCGGATGACACTCAGATGAATGGCAGAGCAAAGTGTGCAGAGGATGCTGAAAGTGTGCAAAGGGATATAGATAGTCTAAGTGAGTGGGGGAGGGGCTGGCAGACGGAGTACAATGTTGGTAAATGTGAGGTCTTCCATTTTGGTCGGAATAACAGCGAAATAGATGATTATTTAAATGGTAAAAAATTGCAGCATGCTGCTGTGCAGAGGGACCTGGGTGTCCTTGTGCAGGAATCTCAAGGAGTTGGTTTGCAGGTGCAGCAGGTAATTAAGAAGGCAAATGGAATTTTGTCCTTCATTGCTAGAGGGACGGAGTTTAAACAGAGCGAGATTATGTTGGAGCTGCATAAGGTGCTGGTGAGGCCACACCTGGAGTAGTGTGTACAGTTTTGGTCTCCTTCCTTGAGAAAGGCACTGGAGGGGGTGCAGAGGAGATTCACTAGGTTGATTCCGGAGTTGAGAGAGTTGGCTTGTGAAAAGAGACTGAGTCGACTGGGGTTATACTCATTGGAATTCAGAAGAATGAGGGGAGATCTTAAAAAAACATATAAGATTATGAAGGGAATAGATAAAATAGAAGCAGGGAAGTTGTTTCCACTGGCGGGTGAAACTAGAACTCGGGGGCGTAGCCTCAAAATAAGGGGAAGCAGATGTAGGACTGAGTTGAGCAGGAACTTCTTCACACAAAGGGTTGTGAATCTGTGGAATTCCCTGCTCAGTGAAGCAGTTGAGGCTCCCTCATTGAATGTTTTTAAGGCAAGGATAGATAAATTTTTGAACAGTAAAGGAATTAAGGGTTATGGTGAGCGGGTGGGTAAGTGGAGCTGAGTCCACAAAAAGATCAGCCATGATCTTATTGAATGGCAGAGCAGGCTCGAGGGGCCAGATGGCCTACTCCTGCTCCGAGTTCTTATGTTGTTATGATACGGTCCCCGAAAGAATAGGGAGTTTTAGTTCAGTCGGGCAGCATAGTTGGTGCCAGCCCGAAGGGTCTGTTCCTGTACTGTAATCTTCTTTGTTCTTTGTTCTATTGTTCATTGAAATAGTTCCTGTTAAACATGAAGAATTAAAACACAAATTGCCTGTTAGGTTTTAGCCTAATGAAGATGAACCTGGAAAAGTGTTAATTCCTTGAACTAAGCAGAAATTGGTCAATATCACCACAGTCTGCATAATGGTTGAATAGAAGCTTAATATATTATTTCTCTTTGTTAAGCATGATGTCTGAGCTTAAATGGTTAATAACTCCATTTCGTTGAATGTAATTCCAATCCATGTTACACCCTCTGACACACATTTAAAAGTGTAGACTAGAATTTGTCTGAAGGATTGCCACAGTCTATCTTACTTGGAGATTTTAAAAGATTATGGCCCAAGAAAGTGCCAAATGTGCAGGAGTATTTATTGCCTGATTTTTGGGCGTACTTACCAGAGCGAATCTCAAACCTCTCAGCATTGTAGAGTGCCTCAGCATGATTCCCTTTGGTAAGTAGGGGGGCGAGACCTATTCTAACCTGATAGGCTGACAGCATAGTGCTGAGCGGGCCACTGCACATGCACAATCTGTCAGCGCAGAGATCAGCTGATGTGCTGTGGCCCCAATGCTGGCCTTCCAATCGCTGGCCTCTGATCATTGATCTGCTTCCCCCGCAACTCCTGATTGCTGGCGTTCCGACCCCCACCCCCCAATCACTGGCCTCCCAGATGTTCCTGGGCCAGCCCCATTTCCCTTTTCCCCTGGCCAGCCCCGATCTCCCCGCACCCCCCCCCCCCCCAATGGCCAGCTCGGTCTCTCCGCATACCCCCCCAATGGCCAGCCCCGATCGCCTCCTCCCTCTCCCAGCGATTCCGATTGCAGAGTGGCAGCGGGTACCCTCCGCCCCCCACAATAGGCCCCAATAGGCCCCACCTATAGGTCAGGGCACCTGTTTGCCGTGAGGGGGGAGCAGTCGTAAACACCGCTGGAGGGAACAACTCCCAGTGGGGAGGGGAAGATGCCAGTGGGTGCAGAGAACCCAGTCCCGGGCCCGCTAATCTTCTGATTGAAATCCTCCGATTGTTTATAAAATTATGAAGGGCATAGATAGGGTGAACAGGTGGAAGCTTTTTCCCGGGTCAGAAATGACAAACACAAGGGGTCACAAGTTCAAGGCAAGGTTCAATACAGATATGCATTTTACACAGAGGGTGGTGGGGGCCTGGAATGCACTACCAAGCAAGGTGGTTGAGGCAGACACGGTAGGATCTAGATAGCCACATGAACAGACTGGGAATAGAGGGATACAAACAGATGCTCTGGTTAGGAACACATGATCGGTGCAGGCTTGGAGGGCTGAAGGACCTGTTCCTGTGCTGTATTGTTCTTTGTTCTTTTGTTCTTTGTACGCTAAAAAAAGCACCTGGGAGACTTGCAACCGGTGAAACACTACAAGCCGCCTGCTGGTGTCTCCCGGCCTATATTTACCACTTTCAAGAGCAATACACCCTTGTCATAAATCCATTGTTGTGCAAATCTCAAGTGGCTCAAGTGGGGTTAATTTACTTGCAAAGAAAATGGCCACCCTAATTACACGACTATTTGAATATTACACCATTTGATGCCAATACAGAAGGAGCCCATCAGGCTTGTGGTCAGAGCTTTGCAAGTGCTGTCATTGTTGTTTTTCCATTTCCTTGTTCGTTCCCATAGAACTGCAATTCTTTTCTCCCTTCAAGAATATATCTATTTTTCCTTCTGAAAGTGACTATTGAATTCGCTTCCAGCATCTTCTAAGGCAGTGCATCCAGACTATAACAACTTGCCGCATAAAATAAATTTTAGTCATCTCACCCTAAGATATTGTTCCGAACACATATGTGTCCTCTGGCATCATTGGTAGTAGTTTGATGCTGCTATGTCACTTGGATCACAAAGTGGAATTTTCTATAATAAATGAAAAGCCAAATCTTCCCTTTGTGTTCATCTGATTCCTCATGATACAATGGGAGATAGAGGGAGTAACTTCATGCTGCTGAATGTGATTCCATCCTTTTCATGAACACAAAGTCTGGAATCCAAATGATAAGGGGTTCTTTGAAGTAAGCTCTGAAGCTGGCAATCTGGTGAAACAGAAAATGTTGCAACTGAACAATAGGACAAGCGCCATTTGAAAAAATTTAATATTTGCAAGATAACTCCCGCTCAGAATTGGACGACACAAGGGAAATTCTTATCCAATGTATTTCAAAGCATTCTTAAATGATCCTATAGAGCACAATACCTCTCGATTTTCCTGTTATTTATTGGAATGGCCCAAAGGTGAGGGATACTGCTGAGAAAATCTCTGGTGATGCGCAACTTCCTGTAGAAAAAAATTGAATTTTAAAATACTCCCCTTAAACATAAAAATATAGATCTATCTCAATAGCACATTTTCACCACAGTCACACTATGCAAGAACATGATGCACGTCTCCATCACATCCTCGATAGAATGAGGGCCATACAGCTGAAGCTTAACCTTGCAAAATGCAGACTCAGGGTCAACCAGGTTCCTTAGGTGTACCACTTACTCATAGCCGATGGTGTAATGCCTGAACCAGACAAGACAATGGCTATATGACAGACGGCCATTCCCGTGGACAAACATGCAACCAGGATGTTGAATGGCTCTGGTAGGAGAACCATACAGTGGACTTCAACAGACTCAAACAGACACTCGCAGTCCCACTACGTTACTACATTTGAGCACCTGTACTTACATCAGCAAACGCCTCCCAGCACAGGCTTGGTGCAGTCTGCATCCAGAATGGCAGACCAATAGCCTTTGCTTCAAGGGATCTCACTGAAATTGAGACTCGTTATGCACAGATCAAAACAAACTCCTCGCTCTCATCTTCACCTGTCAGAAATTTCATGATTTCCTATATGGTCATCATGCAACAGTTAAAACAAATCACCAGCCACTCTTAATTATCTTAAAGAAGTCTCTATACTGCATTGGCAATGCATGATGGTAACGTTACAATGCTACAATCTCAGCGTTTACAAAGTGACAAGAAGCTGTACTTGGTTGATGCCTGTTACATATTTAAATGGCTGCATGATTGCTTTAACAACCACTCAAATGATCTGACGGCAATGTCATTGGGTATTTCACAGGCTCCTACATTCTACTCTGTACAGGCAACAGCTCCTCCAATAAATCTGTTTAAACCGACATGTGCAAACCACATGCTTTTCTTTTTGTTTAAAACCCACAACCACTAACATAGTTAGGACATTATAATATCCTCTCCAGAGCCTTCCTACCCACCACAGATCAGACATATGAGGAAGTCTCAGATGCTATGGCAATCGAGTTGTTGTGTTCTCATTGAATTGAGGAACTGAAGCAGGACTTACAGGCAAACATAACATGCAGGCAACTGCACAATATTATCATGAGGGGCTGGCCAGAATCCTCAAGCAATCTTCCCCATGAGCTCCGCACATTCTTCATCATCAGAGATGAACTGACTGTCCAGGATGGACTTATACTGTGGGGCCAGCGATTTGTCATCCCTGCTGCTCTCCAGAGATACTACACAAAACAACTTCACCAAGGACGCAGATACGAGTTGGAAGCAACCAGATGCAGGGCCAAAGAATCACTATATTGGCTCTCCATGTATGTTGACATTGAAAGGGAAATATCCACATATGTGCATGATGCAAGCCGCATCAAGCAAAGGAACATTTACGTGAGGTCCCAGTGGAATGGTGAACAACATTGAGTCTTAGTTGATTCATATCCTGGATTTAAACTCAACTGCGAAACATGATGAATAACACAGTCATCACCAAGTTCAAGAGACACTTTGCCACACACGGCACCCCTGAGAGACTCATAAAAGACAGCGCTCACCAATTCTGCACATACATAACAGCAGCAGAAGAGGTCTGACAGACAGAGAGAGAGCTGTCAGGTCCTGCTGCCACAGACAGCCTGAACAAACTCCACACCCCCCACAATTGTGGGGTCTGTGGCTGATCGCGAGCCTCACACTGCCCGAAATGTAGCCTCTGCAATCCAGACCGATGAAGTCCCATTCCCAATGATCACGATGTAGAGTGGTAACAGCCCCCCCCCACTCTCTCCCCCCCCCCCCTCCCCCCATACCAGTTGGACCTGGAGAGTGGCAGCGGGCCCCACTTCCCGCTCCAATCCAATTGCCTGCAGAGTGGCAGCGGGCCCCCTGTTCTCCTGGATCGGGCCACCCCCATAAGCCCCACCACAAAAGTGGGTACCATGGTGGGTACAATTTTGTCCTTCAAAAAGCATTTAGACAGTTCATAGAATCATAGAAACCCTACAGTGCAGAAGGAGGCCATTCGGCCCATCGAGTCTGCACCGACCACAATCCCACCCAGGCCCTACCCCCACATATTTTACCCGCTAATTCCTCTAACCTACGCATCCCAGGACTCTAAGGGGCAATTTTTTTAACCTGGCCAATCAACCTAACCCGCACATCTTTGGACTGTGGGAGGAAACCGGAGCACCCGGAGGAAACCCACGGAGACACGAGGAGAATGTGCAAACTCCACACAGACAGTGACCCGAGCCGGGAATCGAACCCGGGACCCTGGAGCTGTGAAGCAGCAGTGCTAACCACTGTGCTACCGTGCCGCCCCAGTTCCATGGGTAAGATAGGTACAGAGGGTTATAGGCCAAATGTGGGCAATTGGGCCTACCTTAGTGGTAAAAACTGGGCGGCATGGACAAGTTGTCCAAAGGTTCTGTTTCCATCCTGTAAGCTCTATGACTAAAGGGCATAAAGAATCACAAGGTCGGTTTGAATACTTCAATACTGAGAGCTGTTTATTGAAGGTTTGCACTCACTCACAGATAGGGATGGGCAACATATGCTGGCCTCATGAATGACACTCACAGCCTCAGAATTAATACATGTAAAAATGAATTTTGGAATCATGGAGAAAAAAGTATTAATGAATTTTCCAAGATCCTCACTAATGTGACAACAAGTGCTTTAAACAGACATTTGCTGGTCATTTAGGATGGTGGAAAATTTAGTCTAAGATATGGATCAACGTCCAAAGCCCCCCACATCTCGCCCCCCTCTCCTCCCCACGCCCCGCCCCCCGCCCCCCCCCCACTGTGCCATTCAAGGAGATTTTGATATGTCTAACTGGATTACCAGTTACAAAGCAGTAAATACAATACCCTTCAATCAAAAGGTAGTTCACTATGGAGTCTAGCTTTTGCAATATTATTCTTTTCCTCTTGACTTTTATTTTACTGACAATGCATAAATAAATGTCAACTATAGCTGATGTTCAACTTTAATCAGTACTCAGCTGTCACAAGTTAGCATTTCATTTAATTTCAATTCAGTCAGACAACTTAAGGGAGTGGAGCACTGATTACATTCAGACTGTGTGAGCTATCTTCTTGCAAAAAAACACACGTAATCTTACAAAGCCACTTAAATTTGATACACCTCATGAACAATCAACTTATTCTGTTCAGTGAGAGAAAGTAAGCAGCTGCACAGAAACATAGGAACAGGAGCAAACCATTCAGCCACTTGAGTCAATTCTGGTGTTAAGTGAGATCATGGCTAATCTGTATCCTAATTCTATTTACCTACCTTTTTTTCATATCCCTTAATACCCTTGGCCAGGAAAAATCTATCGCACCTTTGAAACCTTTTGCACTATTATACTTCTGTGTCTAAGCTGAATCTGAAGATGTTTTTCTGCCATAATAAGCATCGGGGAAGTAAAATAAGTTAGCCTTGTTTTATCCTAGTCCCTAAGCTGAATGAAAATTCAAAAATAACCATTTCATACCCGGTAGTTTGAAATCTCTGCACAAATAGCAGAAGGCAAATTAAATCAGTCACAATACCATGGAGGAGGAATTCCTGGAGTGTATATGGTATGGTTTTCTGGACCAATATGTTGAGGAACCAACTAGAGAGCTGGCCATTCTAGACTGGGTATTGTATAATCAGGAGGAAATAATAGGCAGTCTATAATTGTGTGAGATCCCTTGGGAATAAACGACCATAACATGATAGAATTCGTCTTCAAGCTGGAGAGTGAGGTAAATGATTCTGAGACTATGCTGAATTTTAATAAAGGAAACTATGATGATCTGAGGTGTGAGTCAGCTATGATAGATTTCATTCAGGGCGGCATGGTGGCACAGTGGTTAGCACTGCTGCCTCACAGTGTTAACCTGGTGTTGTTAAGCCTCACAGTGCCAGGGACCTGGGTTCGATTCCTGGCTTGGGTCGCTGCCTATCCGATGTCTGCACGTTCTCCCCGTGTCTGCGTGGGTTTCCTCCGGGTGCTCTGGATTCTTCCCACAGTCCAAAAGGTAGATGTACGAGGCAAGTTTTTTACAGAGGGTGATGGGTGCCTGGAACTCGCTGCCGGGGGAGGTAGTGGAAGCAGATACGATAGTGACTCTTAAGGGGCGCCTTGACAAATACATGAATAGGATGGGAATAGAGGGATATGGTTCCCAGAAGAGTAGAGAGTTTTAGTTCAGTCGGGCAGCATGGTCGGTGCAGGCTTGGAGAGCCAAAGGGCCTGTTCCTGTGCTGTAATTTTCTTTGTTGTTCTTTGTTGTTGTTGAAAGATGTGCTGGTTAGGTGCATTGGCCATGCTAAATTCTCCCTCAGTGTACCCGAACAGGCGTCGGAATGTGGTTGTAATCTCATTGCAGTGTTAATGTAAACCTAATAAACACTAGTAAATAAGAATAAATTGGGGATGTTAAAGGGATGACAATGGATAGGCAATCACAAACATTCAAGGAACACATGGGTGAACTGCAGCAATTGTTTACTCCTATTCGGCGCAAAATTAAAGCTGGAAGATGGCCAAACCATGAGCAACAAGGGAAAAAAGAGATAATATGAGATCCATGGGACAGGCATACAAATTGGCCAGAAGAAAACAAAAGATCTGAGGAGTGAGAGCATAGAGTTATAGAGGTTTACAGCATGGAAACAGGCCCTTCAGCCCAACTTGTCCATGCCGGCCTTTTTTTAAACCCCGAAGCTAGTCCCAATTGCCCGCATTTGGTCCATATCCCTCTCCACCCATCTTACCCATGTAACTGTCTAAATGTTTTTTAAAAGACAAAATTGTACCCGCCTTTACTACTACCTCTGGCAGCTTGTTCCAGGTACACACAACCCTCTGTGTGAAAGAATTGCTCCTCTGGACACTTTTGTATCTCTCCCCTCTCACCTTAAACCTATGCCCTCTAGTTTTAGACTCCCCTACCTTTGGGAAAAGATATTGACTATTTCGCTGATCTATGCCTCTCATTATTTTATAGACCTCTGTAAGATCACCCCTCAGCCTTCTAGGTTCCAGAGGAAAAAGTCCCAGTCTATCCAGCCTCTCCTTATAACTCAAACCATCAAGTCCTGGTAGCATCCTTGTAAATCTTTTCTGCACTCTTTCTAGTTTAATAATATCCTTTCTATAATAGGGTGACCAGAACTGTACACAGTATTCCAAGTGTGGTCTTATCAATCTCTTGTACATCAACAAGACCTGTATTCAATGTTCTGACCAATGAAACCAAGCATGCTGAATACCTTCTTCACCAGTCTGTCCACCTGTGACTCCACTTTCAAGGAGCTATGAACCTGTATCTCTTTGTTCTGTAACTCACCCCAATGCCCTACCATTAACTGAGTAAGTCCTGTCCTGGTTCAATCTACCAACATGCATCCCCTCGCATTTATCTAAATTTAACTCCATCTGCCATTCGTCAGCCCACTGGCCCAATTGATCAAGATCCGGTTGCAGTCCTTCTTGACTGTCCACTGTGCCACCAATCTTGGTGTCATCTGAAAACTTACTAAACATGCCTCCTATATTCTCATAGAACCATAGAAAATTACAGCTCAGAAACAGGCCTTTTGGCCCTTCTTGTCTGTGCCAAACCATTTTTTGCCTAGTCCCACTGAACTGCACTTGGACCATATCCCACCACACCCCTCTCATCCATGAACCCGTCCAAGGTTTTCTTAAATGTTAAAAGTGACCCCGCATTTACCACTTTATCCGGCAGCTCTTTCCACACTCCCACCACTCTCTGTGTGAAGAAGCCCCCCCTAATATTCCCTTTAAACTTTTCTCCTTTCACCCTTAGCCCATGCCCTCTGGTTTTTTTCTCCCCTAGCCTCAGCGGAAAAAGTCTGCTTGCATTCACTCTATCTATGCCCATCAAAATCTTATACACCTCTATCAAATCTCCCCTCAATCTTCTACGCTCCAGGGAATAAAGTCCCAACCTATTCAATCTCTCTCTCTAACTCAGCTTCTCAAGTCCCGGCAACATCCTTGCGAACCTTCTCTGCACTCTTTCAACCTTATTTACATCCTTCCTGTAACTAGGTGACCAAAACTGTACACAATACTCCAAATTCGGCCTCACCAATGCCTTATATAACCTTACCATAACACTCCAACTTTTAAACTCGATACTCCGATTTATAAAGGCCAATGTACCAAAGGCACTCTTTACGACCCTATCCACCTGTGACATCACTTTTAGGGAATTCTGTATCTGTATTCCCAGATCCCTCTGTTCAACTGCACTCTTCAGAGTCCTACCATTTACCCTATACTTTGGTTTGTCCTTCCAATGTGCAATATCTCACACTTGTCTGCGTTAAATTCCGTTTGCCATTTTTCAGCCCATTTTTCTAGTTGGTCCAAATCCCTCTGCAAGCTTTGAAATCATCCTAATCATTAATATAAATGACAAATAACAGTGGACCCAGCACTGATCCCTGAGGCACACCGCTGGTCACAGGCCTCCAGTTTGAAAAACAACCCTCTACAACCACCCTCTGGCTTCTGTCATCAAGCCAATTTTGTATCCATTTAGCTACCTCACCCTGGATCCCGTGAGATTTAACCTTATGCAACAACCTACAATGTGGTACCAGAGCGGCACGGTAGCACAGTGGTTAGCACTGCTGCTTCACAGCTCCAGGGACCTGGGTTCGATTCTCGGCTTGGGTCACTGTCTGTGTGGAGTTTGCACATTCTCCTTGTGTCTGCATGGGTTTCCTCTGGGTGCTCCGGTTTTCTCCCACAGTCCAAAGATGTGCGGGTTAGGTTGATTGGCCATGCTAAAATTGCCCCTTAGTGTCCTGAGATGTGTAGGTTAGAGGGATCCGCGGATAAATGTGTAGGGATATGGGGCTAGGGCCTGGATGGGATTGTGGTCGGTGTAGACTCGATGGGCTGAATGGCCTGTTTCTGCACTGTAGGGTTTCTATGATTTGTCAAAGGCCTTGCAAAAGTCCATGTGGACATGAACAACTGCACTGCCCTGATCCAGAACTGGCTTGCCTGCAGAAGGCAGAGAGTGGTTGTAGATGGGTCTTTTTCTGAATGGAGGTCGGCCCCAGGGATCTGTTCTGGGACCCTTGCTGTTTGTCATTTTCATAAATGACCTGGATGAGGAAGTGGAGGGATGGGTTGGTAAGTTTGCCGACGACACGAAGGTTGGTGGTGTTGTGGATAGTTCGGAGGGATGTCAGAAGCTGCAGCATGACATAGATAGGATGCAAGACTGGGCGGAGAAGTGGCAGATGGACTTCAACCCAGATAAATGTGTAGTGGTACATTTTGGCAGATCAAATGAGATGAAGGAGTATAATATCAAGGGTGAGACTCTTAGCAGTGTAGAGGATGAGAAGGACCTTGGGGTCCGGGTCCATAGGACTCTTAAATTGGCCTCGCAGGTAGAGGAGGTGGTTAAGAAGGTGTATGGTGTGCTGGCCTTCATCAGTTGAGGGATTGAGTTTAGGAGTCGGGAGATAATGGTGCAGCTTTATAAGACCCTTGTCAGACCCCACTTGGAGTCCTGTGCTCAATTCTGGTTGCCTCATTACAGGAAGGATGTAGAAATGATTGAAAGGGTGCAGAGAAGATTTACAAGGATGTTGTCTGGATTGGGTGGCATGCCTTATGAGGATAGGCTGAGGGAGCTCGGTCTTTTCTCCTTGGAGAGACGAAGGATGAGAGGTGACCTGATAGAGGTGTACGAGATGTTGAGAGGTATTGATCGAGTGGATTCTCAGAGGCTTTTTCCCAGGGCTTCACAGCTCCAGGGACCTGGGTTCAATTCCTGGCTTGGGTCACTGTCTGTGTGGAGATTGCACATTCTCCTCGTGTCTGCGTGGGTTTCCTCCGGGTGCTCCGGTTTCCTCCCACAGTCCAAAGATGTGCGGGTTAGGTTGATTGGCCATGCTGACAAATTGCCCCTTAGTGTCCTGAGATGCGTAGGTTAGAGGGATTAGTGGGTAATATATGTAGGGATATGGGGATAGGGCCTGGGTGGGATTGTGGTCAGTGCAGACCTGATGGGCCGAATTACCTCTTTCTGTACTGTAGGGTTTCTATGATTTCTAAATTATGCTTGACAAATCGGTTGGATTTCTTCGAGAATGTGATGAATCAATTTGATGATGGGGAGCCAGTAGATGTGTTTATTTGATCTTTCAGAAGGCTTTTGACAAAGTCCAACATAAGTGTGTAAAATTGAAGCGCATGGGATTGGGGTAATGTATTGAGGTGGATAGAAAACTGGTTGACAAACAGGAAACAAAGATTATGAATAAACAGGTCTTTTTCCAAATGGCAGGAAGTGACTAGTGGGGTAACCCAGTCATCAGTACTGGGACCCAACTATTCACTATATATAGTGATGATTTAGATGAGGGAACTAAAGTAATATCTCCAAATTTGCAAATTACACAAGACCATTTTGGACAGAGAAGAGGAAAATTTTCTTCATCCGGAGAATGGTCAGCCTATGGAATTCGCTACCACAAAAAATAGTTGAGGCAAAACATTGTATGTTTTCCAGAAGCAGTTAGATATAGCATTTGGCGAAGGGAATCAAAGGATATGGGGTGGGGAGAAGATGGTATCAGGATGATCAGCGTGATCAAAATGAAGACGGAGCGGGCTGAATGGCCTACTACTCCTATTTTCTACGTTTCTATGAAGGGACTACTCCTGAGATCCTAATGCTTATGAACAAAGAAAAGTGCAGCACCAAAGCAGGCCCTTCAGCCCTCCAAGCCTATGCTGATCATGATGCCCTGACTAAATGAAACTTTTTCAGACCATATCCCTCTACTCCCTCCCTATTTATGTACCCATCTAGATGCCTCTTAAATGTTGCAAATGTGCCTGTTTCCACCACCTCCTTTGGCAGTTTGTTCCAGGAACCCACCACTCTCTCCATGAAAAACCTCTCCTGCACATCTCCCTTAAACTTTCCCCTTCTCACCTTGAACCTGAGCCCTTTTGTAATTGACACTTCCTCATTGGAAAAAAGCCTCTGACAATCCACCCTGTCTATGTCTCTCATAATTTTGTAGATTCCTATCAGGTCTCCCCTCAGCCTCCATCTTTCCAGTGAAAACAATGCTAGTTTATTCAATCTCTCCTCATAGCCAACACCCTCGAGACCAGGCAACATCCTGGTGAACCTTCTTTGCACTCCCTCCAAAGCTTCCGCGTCCTTCTAGTGTGGCAACCAGAACTGCACGCAATATTGCAAATGCAGCAATACCAAGGTTTATATTGCTGCAAAATGATTGCCAACTCTTGTACTCAATGCTCCCTGCTGATGAAGGCAAGCATGCCATGTGCCTTCTTAATTACCTTGGCCACCTGTGTTGCCACTTTTAGGGAACTGTGGACCTGCATGTCCAGATCCCTCTGTATGTTAATGTTCTGAAGGGTTCTGCCATTTACAGTATAATTCACACCTAAATGTGATCCTCCAAAATGCATTACCTCGCAATTGTCTCCAATCTACCTGTCGTATCCTCTGATAATCCCAGACACGATCAGCAACTCCACTAAAAGCGGCATCTCGGCCTTTTGGCTAAGATGCAAATGAGATCAAGCCTTGGGGGGGGCGGAGACATCTGCCTACTCCAATCAGCTTGGCTCATGTAGAAAAAAAAACTCCATTAATCTCGTGTCATCCGCAAATTTATTAATCAGACCTACATTTTCCTCCAAATCATTTATATGTATTCAAAACAACAGAGGTCTCAGCACTGATCCATGCAGAACACCATTAGCTACAGATCTCCATTTTGAAAAACACCCTTCCACCGCTACTCTCTATCTTCTATAACCAAGCCAATTCTGTATTCATCTAGCCAGCCCACCCTGAATCCCATGAGATTTTAGTTTTTGTACCAATCTGCCATATGGGACCTTGTCAAACGTTTTAGTCGGGTCCCTATAAAGTACATCACAACCCTTCCCTCATCAATTATCTTTGTCACCTCTCCAAAAACACTCATCAAGTTGGTGAGACATGAGCTTCCTCGTACAAAACCATGCTGCCTGGTACTAACTAGTCTATTTCCTTCCAAACGTACATATATCCTGTCCTTCAGTATTTTTTCCAAAAGCTTCCTCACCACAGACACCGGACTCTCTGTCTCTGGCCTATAATTTCCTGGATTATCCCTGCTTCCTTTCTTAAACAAGGGAACAACATTGGCTATTCTCCAGTCCTCTGGAACCTCACCTGTGGTCAAAGATGATGTGAAATATCTGTTATGGTATTTCTTCCCTTGCCTCCCTCAGTAACCTGGGATAGATCCCACCTGACCCCGGGGACTTGTCTACCTTAATGCAATTTAGGATACCCAACACTTTCTCCTTCAATATATTGACATTCTCTAGAGGGTTCACACACCTATCCCTGACCTCAACATGGATCATATCCTTCTCCTTGGCGAATACCGATACAAAGTACTCATTAAGGATCTCACCCACTTCCTGTGGCTCCACGTTTAACTTCCCTCCATCGTTCTTGAGTGGGCCTACTCTTTCTCTTGCTACCTTCTTGCTCCCAATATATGCGTAAAAAGCCTTGGGATTCTCCTTGACCCTGTTTGCTGAAGACGTTTGATGGCCCCTATTAGCCCTCCTAATTCCATGTTTAAGTTTTTTCCTTTACTCCTCAAAGCTTCATCAGTTTTTAGTTGCCGAGAACCACCGTATGCTTCCTTTTTCCTTTTGACTAAGCTTACAATTTCCTTTGTCATCCATGGTTCCTGAATCCTGCCTTTTCCATCCTTCGTTTTTGCGGGGACATGCCTGTCCTGCACTTCAATCAACTGGCCTTTAAAAGCTTCTCACAAGCCAGATGTGGATTTGCCCTCAAATAGCTGCTCCCAATCCAAATTCCCATAGTGGGAATGTGGATTGGGAGCAGCTATTTGAGGACAAATCATAGAAATCATAGAAACCCTACAGTGCAGAAGGGGGCCATTCGGCCCATCGAGTCTGCACCGACCACAATCCCACCCAAACCCTACCCCGACATATTTACCCGCTAATCTCTCTAACCTACGCATCTTAGGATTCTAAGGGGCAATTTTTAACCTGGCCAATCAACCTAACCCGCACATCTTTGGACTGTGGGAGGAAACCGGAGCACCCGGAGGAAACCCACGCAGACACGAGGAGAATGTGCAAACTCCACACAGACAGTGACCCGAGCCGGGAATCGAACCCGGGACCCTGGAGCTGTGAAGCAGCAGTGCTAACCACTGCGCTACCGTGCCGCCCATATAAATCCATATAAAAGCAGCTATTTGGGGGCCACTATTGTCCATGACTACCCAAAATCTGATGGAATTATGGTCGCTGAGCCCACTGAACTGAAACATTGATCACCTGGCCCGGTTCATTCCCCAATGCCAAGTTTAATATGATTCCCTCCCTGGTTGAATCATCAACATACTGTATCAAAAAGCCCTCCTGGACACATCTAACAAATTGCTCTCCATCTGAGTCCCTGGCTCTAAGGGAGTCCTAGTCAATATGGCGGAAGTTAAAGTCATCCACCACAACTACCCTGTTTTTTCACATAGTACAACATTGCAAAACATTACAATTAATTCTACTTGCCAGGTTAATGTTCTGTAATGACTCATTTTATTAAGAAAGAGGCTTGCTCTTGCTGCAGTTATCTTCAGTCTTTCTCTTTTGTTTTCCCTGCACACTGGACGGAATTTTCTGATAATTTTTCACTTGGGTTCTGACTGAAAACAGCGTGTATCTCTCCAGATGCACTGCCAAGTTTTCTGATCCGATCTCGAGCCACTTTGCCAAAATAAAATTTTGGGGGCTGGGGGTGGGAGTTGGTTTACGCGGTCAGTCTGACAGGGCCTGATAGAGGCGGGAAGGCCAGCTCCACAGAGATCGGGGCAACATCCATGAAGGGTGTCCCAATCAGCACTGAGGTGAATCTCCCCACAGCCATCTCCCCCCACCCACCCACAAAAGTATCGAGGGCTCTTCCACACCATTCCCCCCGCCCCCCAACCCACCCAACCTGAAACCGCACAATTACCTTGGTCTTCAGTCCCAAGATGTGCGGGTTAGGTTGATTGGCCATGCTAAAATTGCCCCTTAGTGTCCTGAAATGCGTAGGTTAGAGTGATTAGCGGGTAAATGTGTAGGGATATAGGGGTAGGGCCTGGGTGGGATTGTGATCGGTGGCGACTCGATGGGCCAGATGGCCTCTTTCTGCACTGTAGGGTTTCTATGATTCTATGATTCTCTCATCCAATGCACAATTATTGGCAGTCCCACCCAGAGTGACTGGTTTGCACAGTCACCCTAGTGGGTTGGGGCTTGATAGAGTCTGAGACATCCAAATAAACAACATCCAATGGCTTGCACTCATCAACTCTACGAATTATATCCCTTTCATAAATCCATGCTGACTCTGCCCGATCCTGCCATTGTTTTCCATATGCTCTGCTGTACAATATTTGATAATGGACTCCAGCGTTATCCCACTATTGACATTAGAATGACTGATCTATGATTCCCTCCTTTCTCTCTGCGTCTCTTTTTAAATAGTGGGGTTACATTAGCTAACCCCCAGTCCAGAAGAACAGTTCCAGAGTCTATAAAATCTTGGAACTTGACCATCAATGCATCCATTATTTCCTGGACCACTTCCTTAAATACTCTGGAATGTAAATTATCAGGCCCTGGAGATTTATGCACCTTCAAACCCATCAATTTCCCCAAAACCATTTCTCCACGAATACTGATTTCTTTCAGTTCCTTCCTCTCACGAAACCTGTGTTCCTCAACATTTCTGGTCCATTATTTGTGCCCTCCTTTGTGAAGACAGAACCAAAGTATGTATTTGGTCAGCCAATTCTTTGTTCCCCATTATAAATTCTCCTGTTTCTGACTGTAAGGGACCTACATTTGTCTTCACCAAACTTGTTCTCTTCACATAGCTATAAAGGCTTTTATAGTCAGTTGTTACATTCCTCGCAAGCTTACTCTTGTACTCTATTTTCCCCTTAATCCCTTTGTCCTCGTTTACTGAATTCTAAACTGCTCCCAATCCTCAGGTCTTCTGTTTTTTCTGACCAATTTGTATGCCTCTTCCTTGGATCTAATGCTACCTTTAATTTCCCTTGTGAGCCATGTTTTGACCACCTTTCCAGTTTTACTTTTGCACCAGACAGAAATTAACAATTGTTGCAGTTCACCCATGCACTCTTGAATGTTTGCCATTGCCTATCCACCATAATCCCTTAAAGTAGCCTTCCTCAATCCATCATAGCCAACTTGTGTGTCATACCACCATAGTTTCCTTTATTAAGATTCAGGAACCTAGTCTCAGAATCAACAACATCACTCTCCATCTTGGTGAAAAATTCTATCATGTTATGGTCGCTCATCCCCAAGGGGTCTTGCACAACTAGATTGCCAATTATTCCTTTCTCATTGCACTATACCCAGTCTAGAATGGTCTTGTCTCAATCTACATGTGCAAACCAAGTCTTTTAGTTTTCTGTTAAAATTCACAATCCCTAACATACTTAGGACATTGCAGGCTGAAGCAGCTGCAGTGACCAGACTTTTTAGTGGGTTCACCCGATGTTAAAAGGTGGCCACTGGTGGAGGTGGTCCCTTGCTCCCTTCCTGCCTGAGGCCTGAGCAGGGACACTTTTCAAACCTCCCTCCTGCTCCTGAACTCCTCCCACTGGCCTGAATATTGAGGTTGAGGAGGAAGTGCACTTAAGTGGTCATTAGTTGGCCACGTAAGGGCCTCAACTGGGGCAGGAGGGGCAGCTTACGTCTCACTTGTCCCACTGTAAAGGTGCAGAGGGGTCAGGGCAGGTGAAAGCGCAGTGGAAAGGCCATCTAAGAATTTTGCAGCCACCCCCACACATATAATCCTGCCAGCGTGGGATCGTAAAATTTTGCCCTTTTTTTTGAGGGCAACCAGGAATGGGCAATAAATGTTGACCTTGTCGACAACATGAATTTTTCAAACTATCCAGTAAATGTGATAGAAACAGAGGAAACAGAGAGTTTTACTTGAGTAGAGGTGCAAAATTATTATTATTATTTTGCAGCAAGCTTTGAGACCAACAGCGATTTGTAGCCCTGAGTTTTAAAGGCATTCTGACAACTGAGCTTTTCTTTCTCAAGTTACCTTAATTAGTTCCTAGCCTACACTGCGACATTCTCTGTTAAAGTTACTGTGGAAGAAAGTAAATCCTATTGTTTTGACATGACGATGTGGGGACTAAAGGATACCTGAAGGCTTGTGCGGCTAAGCATGTCTTTTCTTTAAAAACAATCCAGAAAAGAGATCGAAACATAAACCACTCTATATCCCTAATCATGGCAACAAGCGCAGAATTTAAACCAGGACTGCAGAACAAGAAGACGTGAATGAATTTTAGGTGTGACTGAGAGCTGATATTTAAGAGCTGTTTCCCTCGCCACGAACCTTAAGCTCACAGGAAGGAAGTGACTGTCAGCAGCTCCTGATTATTATTTTTGAGCGCATTGTAGGGAAATGGGTGACAACGATAATTATTGCAGCAAAATATGCTTATCTATCCCTTGTGGCCCGGCAAATAACTTTAGTCAGTTCAATCTGACTGCGATTATACTAAAATGCTGCTGCCTTTTGGAAGTACCACAATCACCACTAAAACAAATGACCTGGTTGTTTCTCTCATTGTTGTTTGATGGAGCTTGCTGTGTACAGGTTTCTGCCCCATTTCCCCCACAACAGTGGTGGCACGTCAAAAGTATTTCATTGTGGTTTTTGTGATTCCTGAGGTTGTGATAGAAGTATAGAAATTCAAGCTGTTTCACTCTTCGTGAATAACCTGGCACTCCTCAGTTGTGGGAAGATATTGCAAAGCATTCTGTTCTCACTAAATCTTGTTGGGAGAAAATTGTACTAAGACTTTAAGGGATTGCAACATGCCAAAACTTACAGGGAAGTGTTTCATGTGATTCAGCCTCAGTTTCAACACAGCACACACAGCTCAACAGTTCTGACATCCTTTGTTTTCTGTACATTTATATCTGTTTCCATGTGCCGATTTTTAGTGAATAAAACCACAATGTGTTTACAGAATCCCTTATGAGTGGTATTTACGCTATTATATCACACACAACAGAGGGGGTTGAGCTCCAAGAATGGAAATGTGTTCCATTACATTGAAGTATTAATTTGAATATAGAAGATTGAGAGGCAATCTGATTAAACATTAAAAGGATTCAATAGAAGCACTGCTTCACACAAACGAGTAAAAATACAGTTGTCCCCTAAGTTTTCTAGATATCGGAGGACAGTTGGGGTTTTCAAGACTGAGATTGCAGAATTATTATTAGATAAAGGTGTCAAAGAATATGGAGCAAAGGTGAGAAAAAAGCTTTGAGCCAGATTTCAGCCATGGTGGAGCTGGCCCAACGGGCTGACTGGTCTCCTTCAGTTGCTCATGTTATCACAAAACACATAGGGTGGGATTCACCGTGCAACCTGCTGAGTGTTTCATGTCACCGGGAGGTGGCCCCATTGGCTGGCAGTGGGATCTTTTGGTCCCGCCATTGTCAATGGGTTTCCAGTTGAAAACACCCCTTGCGACTGGAAAACCTGCGGTTGGAGTGCGCCGTTGGTGGGACTGGAAGATCCCGCCCCGCTGACATGAACGGATGGAAAGTTCCGGCCATAATATCATGAACAACAAGGAGTCAGAAAATAGTAAAACGATGAAGGAAAAAAAAGTTTTGAGTACGGGAAAAGGAGTATCAACTAGCTCGGCAATAGTAATTCAGAAACTGCATTTATCATGGACCGACTCCGACTGAAACCATTTAGTTTCAGGGTAAACAGGGAATTAAAACTGATTACAGAACATGTAAACCTTGATGAATGTGCACCTCTAAGCTTGTAATTGTCACGGTTACTGGTCTCTGTAACTTCATTTGTTGGAACATATTTTAAAGTCTTATTGCGTTGATAAATTCTCATTGGCCAGAGGTAGAATCATGAATGAAGAAAGATTTTCAGGACCTCAGGATATCGGAAGTGTTTTACAACAAAGTAATTTAGAAGTGCAGTGCAGCACGCACAGTTGGTGTTGGAGCAAGCAGTGGTTTCTGACAGGAGTAGCATAAGCTTAATGCTGTACTACTTAAAAACAATTTGCAAAATAAATATCTCAAATAACGGACCTGTGATAAACCTGGCATCTCTCTTTATACTCCTTCTGGTTTGGAACCATTCTTTGCTTCCTTGATGGAAACTCAATGCACATTGAAAGCTGAATGTTGCAAGAAATACCAGAGAGAGTGAATTATGCCATTAATTGCCATGTGCGATAACTATCTGGGACATTTGTACCACTCCAGCGGGACCCTTGTTTAAACTGGAAAACATTCATTTTCTTTGCTCTGCCCACCACTGCAAGCAGTAACCATCATGGTTTCTGTGCCCGGATTTGCTTGGACTGAAACATTTTGTGAAATATTTTGTGTTGCGAATAACACTGATGCCATCAGCATCATTTATGGAGTAAATTCGACAGCGACTTCCAGAGGCCACGTGTGTGTTGTTAAAGGTGGAATTTGGGAGGTTGCTATCCCAGTTGCCCTGTTCTTCTACAAGCCATTCTACATCAGTAACTCAATATATAACAAGTAAAAGTGACAGAAAAAATAAGTCCAGTACATTCAGGTGTAAGTGAATTTTAAATACTGTGGTAAGTCTTAATTGCTGCCAATCCTTTTGGCACTGAAAATTTAATATTACAAGTGCAGTCTCAATCCTTCAGAATTTAATTATTGTAGGAGATTTAAACAAAAAAAACATTTTTTACATTTAATACCCCTCTTTCATTCGAAGAATCCTTAGAATCCCTACAGAACAGATATTGGCTATTTGGCCCATTGAGTCGGTACTGACTCTCTGAAAGAGCATCCCACCCAAGCCTTGCCTCCTGCCCATACCCGGTAACCCCATGCATTTACCATGGCTTATCCACCTAACCTACACATCTTTGGCCACTAAGAGGCAACTTGGCATGGCCAATCAATCTAACCTACATATCTTTGGACTGTGGGAGTAAAATGGAGCACCCAGAGGAAACCCACGCATTCTCAGGGAGAATGTACAAAATTCATACAGTCACCAAAGGCCGGAATCAAACCTGGCTATCTGGTGCTGTGAGGGAGCAGTGCTAACCACTGTGCCACTATGCCGAAAAGTTTGGAGATGGGAAAAGGATTACTAGCTTGACAATAGTGATTCAGAATATGTACATTTATCATGGGCTGCCTCCAACTGAAACCATTTAGTTTCAGGGTAAACTGAGAAGTAAAACTGATTACAGTACATGTAAACCTTGATAAATGTGCACCTCGAAGCTTGTAATTGTCACGGTTACTGGCCTCTGTAATTTGATTTGTTGGAACATATTTTAAAGACTTTTAGTGCTGACTAATTCTCATTGTAAGAGTTTTAACAACACCAGGTTAAAGTCCAACGGGTTTATTTGGTAGCAAACACCATTAGCTTTCGGAGCGCTGCTCCTTCGTCAGATGGAGTGGAAATCTGCTCTCAAACAGGGCACTGGATAGTCAGAAGCTTTTTCCCAGGATGGAAGAGTCAATTACTAGGGGGCATAGGTTTAAGGTGCGAGGGGCAAGTTTTAAAAGAGATGTACGAGGCAGATTTTTTACACAGAGAGTGGTGGGTGCCTGGAACCCGTTGCCGGGGGAGGTAGTGGAAGCGGATACGGTAGTGACTTTTAAGGGGCTTCTTGACAAGTACACGAATGAAATGGGAATAGAATCATAGAAACCCTACAGTGCAGAAGGAGGCCATTCGGCCCATCGAGTCTGCACCGACCACAATCCCACCCAGGACCTACCCCCACATCCCTACATATTTACCCGCTAATCCCTCTAACCTACACATCTCAGGACACTAAGGGGCAATTTTAGCATGGCCAATCAACCTAACCCGCACATCTTTGGACTGTGGGAGGAAACCGGAGCACCTGGAGGAAACCCACGGAGACACGAGGAGAATGTGCAAACTCCACACAGACAGTGACCCAAGCCGGGAATCGAACCCAGGTCTCTGGAGCTGTGAAGCAGCAGTGCTAACCACTGTGCTAGGATATGGTCCCCGGAAGCGTAGCGGTTTTAGTTAAGTCGGCCAGCATGGTCAGTGCAGGCTTGGAGGGCCGAAGGGCCTGTTCCTGTGCTGTAATTTTCTTTGTTCTTTGTTGACTCTATAGAGGCAGGTATAATTCTGTCTTTTCTATTAGAGACATGAGGCAGAATCTTCCGATCTCACCAAAATTAATGGAGTTTCGATTGACCTTCCCATCTGCCACAGCGAAACCTGCTGTTCAGGGGTGGGAAAATCTCAACCACAGTCTGAGGAATTCTGCATGCACAGTATGCCCCTCAGCCCAAATGATCTATCGGTATTTCTGCTTCACACAAGGCTCATCTCACATTCTCAGCGTTGTCCCTCTATCCAACTACTTATCTCACTTTCATTTAACTTCATTCGTACTGTATTTTTAAACTTGACCACTTCATTTGTAAACAAGTTCTGCATTCTGATCAATCTCCATCAAGAAATTTCCCTTGAATTTTTAATTGCATTTATTAGTGGCTAGTTTATATTTATGGCCTCTTGTTCTGGTCCCTCGAAAGGTAGAAACATCTTTTTCATGTCGACTGCAATGAGCTCCTGCATAATTTTGAAAGCCTCCATCAAGTCTCCATCAATTTTCTCAGTTTTCCTGATAGTTATAACGTTGCAGCTCCAGTTCTTGCAAATTGTTTTTGTGCTTTATCCAGTGATTCTTTATTTTTATTTATCCAATTCAATCAAATCAAGTCCAATTCAGAGTCTCAACGAGTGAGACATTCTCGATCCAAGCTGACAAGACAGGGCTCTCACCTCCTGTCTTGGGCTTGATCTACATGATCCAAGCTGACTGGAGTAGGCATTGCACCTCCTCCAAGACTTGACTTCATTTGTATCTTAGCCAAAAGGCCGAGATGCCGCTTTTAAAAATTGCTTCAAATGAAGTTAAAATGTAACCTAATAACTTCAACCAAGTACAGCATGTCGATACTATACTTGATCTTAGCCAAAAGGCCAAGAAGCGATTCTTTTGTAACATGAGGACCAGATTCAGTATTGTCTGATAAGGTAAGTTGATGTGCAAAAGATTCAGGTTTTGAAAGGATGGAGAACTTTCAGGCATGGTAGTGTTCTTATTCAGTGATGACTTGGAGCTGTCACTTTCATCAGCATTGAAAAGTCTGTTTCTCCGGGCAACAGACTTTTATGAGTGAATACCGAATGGGTTCTGCTTCGAGCTAAATGAATACTTCTCAGTTTGAGAGAGCTCGGCAGTCCCTGGACACATCAAGCACTAAATTGAAAGCACAACTCCTTCACCAGACTCAAAATTTCATTTAAACAATTTGTCACAGAGAAAACAAACTTTTGATTATATATTTCTTTACTAAAGAAAAGTCCGACTTAACACTTACCTTGACTGGACTGGTCTTAGAATCTTAGAATCTTAGAAACTCTACAGCACAGAAAGAGGCCATTCAGCCCATCGAGTCTGCACCGACCACAATCCCACCCAGGCCCTACCCCCATATCCCTACATATTTACCCACTAATCCCTCTAACCTACGCATCCCAGGACACTAAGGGCAATTTTAGCATGGTCAATCAACCTAGAGTCATAGAGTCAACATAGAGTCAACATAGAGTCAACCATGGTCATAGAGTCATGGAGGTTTACAGCATGGAAACAGGCTCTTCAGCCCAACTTGTCCATGCCACCCCCCTTTTTTAAAGCCCCTAAGCTAGTCGCAATTGCCCGCGTTTGGCCCATATCTCTCTATACCCATATTAGCCATGTAACTGTCTAAACGCTTTTTAAAAGACAAAATTGTACCCGTCTCTCCTACTACCTCTGGCAGTTTGTTCCAGACACTTACCACCCTCTGTGAGAAAGAAATTGACCCTCTGGACCCTTTTGTATCTCTACCCTCTCACCTTAAACCTATGCCCTCTGGTTTTAGACTTCCCTACCTTTGGGAGAAGATATTGACTATTTCGCTGATCTGTGCCCCTCATTATTTTATAGATCTCTATCAGATCACCCCACAGTCACCAGAGAAAAAGGTCCCAGTCTATCCAGCCTCTCCTTATAACTCAAACCATCAAGTCCCGGTAGCATCCCAGTAAATCTTTTCTGCACTCTTTCTAGTTTAATAATATCCTTTCTGTAATAGGGTGACCAGAACTGTACACAGTATTCCAAGTGTGGCCTTACCAATATCTTGTACAACTTCAACAAGACGTCCCAACTCCTGTATTCAATGTTCTGACAAATGAAACCAAGCATGCCGAATGCCTTCTTCACCACTCTGTCCACCTGTGACTCCACTTTCAAGGAGTTATGAACCTGTACCCCTATATCTCTTTGTTCTATAACTCTCCCCAATGCCCTGCCATTAACTGAGTAGGTCCTGCGCTGGTTCAATCCACCAAAATGCATCACCTCGCATTTATCGAAATTAAACTCCATCTGCCATTTGTCAGCCCACTGGCCCAATTGATCAAGATCCCGTTGCAATCCGAGATAACCTTCTTCACTGTCTACTATGCCACCAATTGTGGTGTCATCTGCAAACTTACTAACCATGCCTCCTATATTCTCATCCAAATCATTGATATAAATGACAAATAACAGTGGACTCAGCACCGATCCCTGAGGCATACGCTGGTCACAGGCCTCCAGTTTGAAAAACAACCCTCTGTCTTCTGTCATCAAGCCAATTTTGTATCCATTTGGCTACTTCACCCTGGACCCTGTGAGATTTAACCTTATGCAACAACCTACCATGCGGTACCTTGCTAAAGACATCAACTGCCCTCATCTACCTTCTTGGTTACCCCTTCAAAAAACAGTCAAATTTGTGAGACATGATTTTCCATTCACAAAGCCATGCTGACTGTCCCTAATTAGTCCTTGCGTCTCTAAATGCCTGTAGATCCAGTCTTTCAAAATACCTTCCAACAACTTACCCACCACAGATGTGAGGCTCACTGGCCTGTAGTTCCCAGGCTTTTCCCTGCAGTCCCTTTTAAACAAAGGCACAACACTTTGGATGGAGTTTAATTTCGATAAATGCGAGGTGATGCATTTTGGTGGATTGAACCAGCGCAGGACCTACTCAGTTAATGGCAGGGCATTGGGGAGAGTTATAGAACAAAGAGATATAGGGGTACAGGTGAATAACTCCTTGAAAGTGGGTTCGATTCCCGGCTCGGGTCACTGTCTGTGTGGAGTTTGCACATTCTCCTCGTGTCTGCGTGGGTTTCCTCCGGGTGCTCCGGTTTCCTCCCACAGTCCAAAGATGTGCGGGTTAGGTTGATTGGCCAGGTTAAAAATTGCCCCTTAGAGTCCTGAGATACATAGGTTAGAGGGATTAGTGGGTAAATATGTGGGGGTAGGGCCTGGGTGGGATTGTGGTTGGTGCAGACTCGATGGGCCGAATGGCCTCCTTCTGTATTGTAGGGTTTCTATGATTTGCTACCCTCCAATCTTCAGGCACCTCACCTGTGACTATCGATGTTTCAGATATCACTGCTAGGGGACCTGCAATTCCCTCCCTAACCTCCCACAATGTCCTGGTCCCAGTCATCAGGTCCCAGGAATTTTTCTACGTTGATACACTTTAAGACTTCCAGCACCACCTTCTCAAGACACCACTTTTTATTTCCCCAAGTTCCCTAACATCCATGCTTTTCTCAACAGTAAACACTGATGAGAAATATTCATTTAGGATCTCACCCATCTCTTGTGGATCCACACATAGATAACCTTGTTGATCCTTAAGAGGCCCTACTCTCTCCCTAGTTACTCTTTTGGCCTTTATGTATTTGTAGAAGCTCTTTGGATTCTCCTTTGCCTTATCTGCCAAAACAATCTCGTATCCCCTTTTTGCCCTCCTGATTTCTCTCTCAACTCTACTCCTACACCCTCTATACTCTTCAAGGGATTCACTTGATCCCAGCTGCATATGCATGTCATGTGCCTCCTTCTTCTTCTTGACCAGGACCTCAATATCCCGAGTCATCCAGGGTTCCCTAATTCTACCAGCCTTGCCCGTCTCTCTAAGAGGAATATGCTTACCCTGAAAACTCTGGTTAACACACTTTTGAAAGCCTCCAACTTACCAATGTCCCTTTGCCTTCCCACAGAGTCCCCCAATTAACTTTTGAAAGTTCCTGCCTAATACCATCAAAATTGGCCTTGCCCCAATTTAGAATTTTAACTTTTGGGCCAAACCTATCATTCTCCATAGCTATCTTAAAACTAATAGAATTATGTCACTGGTCCCAAAGTGATCCCTCACTAACACTTCTGTCACCTACCCTTCCTTATTTCCCAAGAGGAGGTCAAGTTTTGCCCCCTCTCTCGTCAGGCTATCCACATACTGAATGAGAAATTCCTCCTGAATACACTCAACAAATTTCTCTCCATCCAACCCTCTAATACTATGGCTGTCCCAGTCAATGCTGGGAAAGTTAAAATCTCCTACTATTACCACCCTGTTTTTCTTGCAGCTATCTGTAATCTCCTTACATATTTGCTCCTCAATTTCCCACTGACTATTTGGGGGCCTAAAATACAACCCTATCAAAGTGATTTCCCTCTTCTTATTTCTCAGTTCTACCTATATAGACTCAGTGGCTGAACCCTTGGATATATCCCCTCTCAGTACAATCGTGATGTTTTCCCTAATCAAAAGTGCAACTCCCCCTCCTCTCCTACCTCCTGTTCTATCTTTCCTATAGCATCTGTACCCTGGAACATTGAGCTGCCAGTCCTGTCCCTCACTTAGCCATGTTTCAGTAATTACTGTAATATCCTACATATCCATCCATGCCCTGAGTTCATCTGCCTTGCCCGTCAGGCCTCTTGCATTGAAATAAATGCAGTTTAATCTGGACTTCCCTTGCTCTCTGTCTTGCTTTTGCCTGATCTGTCTGGTACTCGGATTACTGACACTGCCTTTACTACTCTCTTTAACTTCTGTGCTGTCCTCAACCTTCTCTTCTGTCTCCCTACTGCTTTGGGTCCCACCTCCCTGCCAAACTAGTTTAAACCCTCCCGAGTGGCTCTGGCAAATCTCCCCGCCAGGATATTAGTCCCCCTCCAGTTCAGGTGTAACCCGTCCCTTTTGAACAGGCCACCTCTTCCCCAGAAGAGATCCCAATGATCCAAAAATCTAAATCCCTGTCCCCTGCACCAGCTCTCAAGCCACACATTCATCTGCCTAATCTTCCTATTCCTACTCTCACTAGCACATGGCACCGGTAGAAGTCCAGAAATTACTACGTATGATGTCCTGCACTTTAGCCTTCTGCCTAACTCTCTCTATTCACACTTCAGGACCTCATCCCTTTTCCTACCTATGTCATTGGTACCAATATGTACAATGACCTCTGGGTGCTCCCCCTACCCCTTAAGAATGTCTGCAATTACTCAGAGACATCCTTGACCCTGGCACCAGGGAGGCAACACACCATCCTGGAGTCTCGATTGCGGCCACAGAAACGCCTGTCTGCGCCACTAACTAGCGAGTCCCCTATTACTACTGCTCACTTGCTCTTTGCCCGACCCTGCTCTACAGCAGAACCAACTGTGGTGCCACAGGTTTTTACAACAATCGATGATAGTTTTTCATGGTCACGATTAATGACGCCAGTGTTTAATTGCAGATGCATGGATTGAATTTAAATTCCATCAACTGCCACATTTGGATTTGAATCCTTGTCTCCAAAGCATTAGCCTCAGCCCCTGAATTCATAGTCCAGTGGCATTACCACCATGCTACTATCTCCCCCAAGCATTTCACCTGCCATAGGCTCAGTCTGCCAGAAAGACTTTCATTCAGTTTGACCAGTTGTGGTGCTGCCAAGCCACTCTTAATAATGGACAGTGAAGACCCTGACTCAGAATACATTCTGTGCTCTTTGCTTCTTTCAAATGGCTTTCAGCATAGAGGAGCACTGATTTATCTGCTGAGGGATGGTGGTGCATGGTATTCAGTTAGGATGTTTTCTTGTCCATGTTTGACCTAAGACTTCAAGAGCTTCAGAGTCAATGTTAGGTACTCCCAAGGCCACCCCCGTCTGGTGTTGCTATTGACATTTGGTGGTTTTTTATGACAATCCAATAGTTTCTATGTTCTAACCAGAGTGGTTAATATCCAGGGTTATTTTAAATGACATTGGATGCTCTGTACTTCATTGCAGAAATAATATGGTCACAGATTTCCTGCTGTTAGAAGGCAGTACCTAACAAGGCATTAAAAACAATTCAATAAATCTGTTTTTCTTAAGCTTTAAAAGTTCAAACTATCAAAACTGTTATTGATTTTTATGTGCACGTTTTACTGAACTTAATTTGTCGCGATTTCATGGCAAATTAAAATGTTCAGCCGGGTTTGGTGGATGAAGAATTATTGGCCAACGGTAAAATATCTGGCAACTACATGAATAGATTATCTCTGTTCAGCATGGATAGCTGATTTATGATTCATGTTGGCTGGAAACCAGTAGATTTATCAGATTTGTTACTTCAGTGGTAATAGAGCTGCCATGTTGTCGATTCTCCAGAAACTTTTAGATTCAATCTTGAATCAATTAGGATTTCTATTTCAGTTTAGATTTTGGTTCATAGCAAAATGAAAAGGAGCTATTTCAAAGTTTTTGTGATCTGGAAAAAGCCACCTGGAAAGGTCAGTGGAAGCACAGCCAATAACTTTCAAAAGGAATTGGATAAATACTTGAGAGAAAATGATTGGGGTTGGGGGAGTTAATGGATGTAACAGGAATTTTTTGAGGTGTCCCCTGGGTGCCCTGTATTTGTTGACCTCACTCAACCAATACATAGACTGCGAAAGACAGTATATAGTTAAAGAATGAAAAGGAATTTATTTGCTAATGCATACATCAGGAGGGAGACACAGTCAATGAGGGTTGACTGTCCTCTCTGAGCTCATATTACAAGGGAAAATTATAATATTAATCTGAACATTTCAATATCCTGCCTAGTCTCGTCAATCAGACTGAGAGTCCAATCACAACATTACACCTTAGCCAATAACGTTCCACCTGTCAACAGGAAAAGGAGATTATTATCTTATTGCCCCTGTAGGTTCCTTCCCCTTTACTGAGGAAACCTAACCCACTTCATTACTAGTGTCCAAGGCCATAGTTAACTTCTGTGATTTTTAATTGGTGAAAGGAGTCACTCTTTCGCTGGAACTAGGGTCTCCTTGATCAGCTTGAGAGGCTGCTCCAGCCTCGCTACGATGAATGAATTAAATACCAGGCCTATTGCACTTGCCTTTCACATATCCAAAAACAGATAACAGAAGCAGCCTTTCTGTGCTCCATTGTATTGAAAGAATTTGGCCTGTCTACCACTGTTTCCATCATGCTGCATTCAGAACAAAGTTGGCCAAGGCGCACAATACATATACATTGAAAATATATTTTCAGCTTATAATACTTGGTTAATTTGTGGGCGCGATGGCCCTTTAAATGTATTAGCATGCATTTAAATTGACTTAATGGGTTGCATGTCCAACCTTACCAGCACTTCCTCCTTTACCACTGTGTTCGCCCATCCAGAATCGGCGCGAAACAGACATGCTCCAAAAAAAGTCCGATTCAGGCGCTCCAGTTAGTGAGCAAGTATGTGCCAAGCATCCGACGGCTCTCTGCTTGAGATCGGTGGGCGGGGCGGGGCCCGAAGGCTCTCTACCTGAGACCAATGATGGGGGGAGGTCCGCTGCCACTCTGCCTGAGTTGAGTGAGGGGGAGGCGGGGTCCACTGCCACTCTGCCTCAGATCGGTGAGGGGTAAGGAGGGAAGGGGCCCGCGATCAGTCTCGGTGGTGGAAGGGGTGGGGGCGATAAGGGGGACAGTAATGTTGTGGTGGTGTGGCAATGTCTGTGGGGGCCAGGGGAAGGCATTATCCAGCCCAGGGGGGATGTGGCTAGGGAGTGGCATTCTATCATTTTTGTTTCTGCGAATGCACAGTTGGAGGTGCTGATCGGAGCTGCAGGATTTTGGGCGCTTTAAGCCTCACCCACAGGCTTCTGCAGCGTGATTCAAAATCACTGATATTTGTTCAGGCAGAGTGCATATGGGGCACCTAAGAACGGGTCTAAAAGTCGGATCTGAAACACTCCCAGTTTCAAGTCTGCCCAGCACTTAGAATCAAATGGTAAAATAGGGCCCATTATTGCAGGGATCTGCGAGCAGGGTGGGGTAAAGCAAGGAGCAGAAAGGCCTGTCACTATCTCAGGTCAGCATGCTTGCTGTGTTATGGTGAGTTTTTTTAAGTTCTTGAAAAAAATGTTTTAAATTTCTAATGCTTAAGATTTTTAATTGCTTTTATGAATTTGTAGTGGCAGGTGGGGGAGTCGTAGATTATTAGGAGGGGGTTGAGGGTGTGAGCATTGTGAGGGGGATTGAGATGAGACGGTGAGCATTGTCAAGAGGGGACGGGGAGCATTGTAGGGAGGGGAGGAGAGTTAGGATTGTCGGGAGGGGAGGGGGTGAGAATTGTCGGGAGGGGAGGGGGTTAGGATTGTTGGGAGGGGAGGGTGTAGGAATTGTTGGGGGGGACGGGGGTGGGCATTGTTGACGGGGGGGTGAGCATTGTTGGCAGTGAAGGGTGTAAGGATTGTCGAGAGGAGAGGGGGTGAGGATTATTATGATGGGGGTGGGCATTGTCAAGCTGGGAGGGGGAATAAGCATAATCGAGAGAGGAACATTGTCACAAGGTGAAGGATGTGAGAATTCATCAGGGAGAAATTGAGGGGGCAGGGTAAGCATTGCCACGAGTTGAGGGTAGTGAAGATTGTTGTGGTGGTCAATGAGAGGGTTGTTTTTGGAGAATCTCAGTGTGGCTCCCCTTTAATCACTGTCCGATGCCAGAGGTTAATGGCACGGTGTCACCGTGGTTAGCACTGCTGTCTCACAGCGCCAGGGATCCAAATTCGATTTTGGCCTCAAGTCACTGTCTGTGTGGAGTTTACACGTTCTCCCCATCTGTGGGTTTCCTCCGGGTGCTCCGGTTTCCTCCCACAGTTCAACGATGTACAGGTTAGGAGAATTGGCCCTGAAGAAGGCTTCTGAAACATATGCACATACAAACATGTAAATTAGAAGCAGGAATCATGTCATCAATTCTTTCAACTTGCTCCTCCATGTAATAAGTTCATGGTTGATCAGACTGTGGCCTCCCCTCTACTTTTCTGACTACTTACTGCTATAAGAAAGCAGTGCATTTTCTAAATGGAGAGAGATTGGAAAACTCTGTGGTACAGAGGGATCTGAGTGTTCTGGTCCATGAATCACATAAGTGATGCAAGTACAAGTGATGGAAGTCAAGAGGAATGTTACCATTTATGGCAGGGGAAATGGAATATAAATATCGGGAAGTTTTGCTACAATTGTAAAGGGTGTTGGTGAGACCATATCTTGATTGATGAGGATAGGGCAGTGGATGTTGTCTACATGGACTTCAATAAGGCCTTTGACAAGGTCCCTCATGGCAGACTGGTGCAGAAGGTGAAGTCACATGGGATCAGAGGTGAGCTGGCAAGGTGGATACAAAACTGGCTTGGTCATAGAAGAGAGAAGGTAGCAGTGGAAGGGTACGTTTCTGAATGGAGGGCTGCAACAAGTGGCGTTCCTCAGGGATCAGTGCTGGGACCTTTGCGATTTGTAATGTATATAAATGATTTGGAAGAAAGTGTAACTGGATTGATTCGTAAGTTTGCGGACAACACAAAGGTTGGTGAATTTGCGGATAGTGATGAGAACCATCAGAGGATACAGCAGGATATAGATCGGTTGGAGACTTGGGCGGAGAGATGGCAGATGGAGTTTAATCTGGACAAATGTGAGGTATTGCATTTTGGAAGGTCTAATAAAGATAGGAAATGTATGGTAAATGGCAGAACCCTTAAGAGTATTGATAGGCAGAGGGATCTGGGTATACAGGTACACAGGTCACTGAAAGTGGAAACGCAGGTGGAGAAAATAGTCAAGAAGGCATATGGCATGCTTACCTTCATCGGCTGGGGCATTGAGTTTAAAAATTGGCATGTCATGCTTTATAGAACCTTAGTTAGGCCGCACTTGGAATATAGTGTTCAATTCTGGTCGCCACACTACCAGAAAGATGTGGAGGCTTTGGAGAGGGTACAGAAAAGATTTACCAGGATGTTGCCTGGTGTGGAGGGTCTTAGCTATGTGGATGGGTTGGAGAAACTTGGTTTGTTCTCATTGGAATGACGGAGGTTGAGGGGCGACCTGATAGAAGTCTGCAAGATCATGAGGGGCATGGACAGAGTGGATAGTCAGAAGCTTTTTCCCAGGGTGGAAGAATCAATTACTAGGGGGCATAGGTTTAAGGTGCGAGGGGCAATGTTTAAAAGAGATGTACGAGACAGGTTTTTTTTTACACAGGGTTTTGGGTGCCTGGAACTCGCTGCCGGGGGAGGTAGTGGAAGCAGACACGATAGTGAGTTTTAAGGGGTGTCTTGACAAATATATGAATGGGATGAGAATGGAGAGATATGGTCCCTGGAAGGGTCGGGGCTTTTAGTTAAGTCAGGCAGCATGGTCAGTGCAGGCTTAGAGGGCCAAAGGGCTTGTTCCTGTGCTGTAATTTTCTTTGTTCTTTGTTCTTGCATCTCAAGTACTGTGTGGGTTTTGGCCTCTTTAATTGAGGAAAATATAATTGCGTTAGAAGCAGTTCAGAGAAGGTTCACTCAGCTGATTCCTGTAAGGTTGCGTGTGTTGGGCCTGCATCCATTGTAGTTCAGAAGAATGTGAGGTGACCCTGTAGAAACAAATAAGACCCTGCTGGGAGAGAATATCTATCCAAGAGGAATTATGGAGGCATTAGTGGATGATAAGGTGATTCAGGGCTCACCTCTGACATGGCACTAGAGGCAGTGTGGTTCTGACCTCCTGACAGTGTGCACTTTGCTATCAGCTGCCCTGTTAAAAAAGGTTCCCTTGTGGGCATCCTGTGGGTGCATCAGAAGCAGGTGGTGTACAAAGAACAATACAGCACAGGAACAGGCCCTTCGGCCCTCCAAGCCTGCACCGATCATGTGTACCTAACTAGACCATCCGTTTGCATCCGTCTATTTCCAGTCTGTTCATGTGGCTATCTAGATAAGTCTTAAATGATCCTAGCGTGTCTGTCTCAACCACCTTGCTTGGTAGTGCATTCCATGCCCCCACCACCCTCTGTGTAAAATACGTCCCCTGCATATCTGTATTGAACCTTGCCCCCCTTACCTTGAACTTGTGACCTCTTGTGTTTGTCATTTCTGACCTGGGACAAAGTTTCCAACTGTTCACCCTATCTATGCCCTTCATAATTTTATAAACTTCTATTAGGTCGCCCCTCAACCTCCGTCTTTCCAGGGAGAACAACCCTAGTTTACTCAATCTCTCCTCATAGCTAATACCCTCCATACCAGGCAACTGGAGCTCCTCATAGCTAATACCCTCCATACCAGGCAACATCCTGGTAAACCTTTTCTGCACTCTCTCCAAAGCCTCCACGTCCTTCTGGTAGTGTGGCGACCAGAACTGGATGCAGTATTCCAAATATGGCCTAACCAGCGTTCTATACAACTGCAACATCATATGCCAACTTTTATACTCTATCTTATGTACTGCTGTCGTGACATAAAACAATCCCACCGGCTGCTGTAATGCTAGATTGCCGCAATTGGACCCAAGCACAATGTGTTTGTGCATCAGCCCACAAAAGATGAGCACCAAGCCACAAGCTAGACCTGGGCTGCATGCAGGGCCAGCAAGTCAACTTTCAGGTGAGGGGTTTTAAAGAATTCCTGCTGTTGAAAAGTTTCTGCAAGTGTTCTGGAGTGCTTGTGGAGGCATTGTGGTGAGTTCCTGGATTTTCCAGGGAATGTTGCTGCTTCCTCACAGTGTGGGAAGGGCACAAAGACTGTGCCAGGTAAAGGACGGCAGTGCCTCTGGGGATGGAGGAGAGGTTGCAGAAAAGAAAAGGTCTACCTGGTGCCCTCTCCTAATATGCAACGAGATGTCTTCATGCTAGATGGCATTCGGTGACAGAAGGATTTTGGACAAGGCAGCCATTTATATGTAAGCCCCTCAGTCCTCTTCTCTCTATCCCCTCCTCCCATCGAAATCCACATTGGCATTCTCAGCAGCAGTACATGTCTGCAGCACTACCCCCCCCCTGCCATTCTCCCCCCCCCCCCACCACCCCCTCCCGCCCTGCCCGCCATCCCCCAACCCCCCCACCACCACAATCCCAGTGAACTGGCAATTGATCCATCCTGAGTACATTGAAACAAGATGAGTGAGGACAACTGGAGTAAGAGTTCCTCTTAGATCACTGGCTGCAGTAGAACTCCAGCTTACTGGAAACCACACATTGAAAGTGGTCAGGCAATTCATTGGCCAAATATATTTTCACTGATAAAATAGAATATAATCCTGCCTTTAATGTTTTGAGAAAAACATGTGCCTTGTGTTATCTGTAAAATCAGAAATCAGACACTGGACTCAGCATGAGGTACACTCAACAGCAGCGACAAGTTATAAGCGTATTCTGCCTTTAATATAATCAAACATCCCAATGAACACTATAAAACAAACACGAGTACCTCAGAGTGAAAGGGGAACAGGACTAGGTGCAAGTTAAGATAATAGCAGCAGAGGTATGGGTGACCTCAAGGTTACAGAGAGCAAAACATGGGAGAATGGCCAGCAGGGTGTCAGAAAGGGCACGTCTATGGGTATCAGAGACATGGACGCAGTTTTCAGCAGCAGATCAGCTGAGATGAGGTGAAGTTGGACCCAATACAGATGTGGGAATAGGCAGTCTTAATGATGGCGAGAATATATGATTGGAAGCCACGTTCTCCCAGTGTCTGTGTGGGTTTTCTCCGGATGCTCTGGTTTTCTCCCACAGTCTAAAGATGTGCAGGTTAGGTGGATGTGCCATGCTAAATTGCCCCATCGTGTCCTAAGATGTGAGGTTAGAAGGATTAGTGGGGTAAATTTGTGGAGTGACAGGGGTAGAATCATAGAAACCCTACAGGGCAGAAAGAGGCCATTCGGCCCATCGAGTCTGCACCAACCACAATCCCACCCAAGCCCTATCCACATATCCCTCCATATTTACCCACTAACCCCTCTAACCGATGCATCTTGGGACACTAAGGGGCAATTTAGAATGGCCAATCAACCTAGTCCGCACATCTTTGGACTGTGGGAGGAAACCGGAGCACCCGGAGGAAACCCACGCAGATACAGGGAGAATGTGCAAACTCCACACAGACAGCGACCCGAGCCGGGATTCGAACCCAGGTCCCTGGAGCTGTGAGGCAACAGTGCTAACCACTGTGCTACCGTGCCGCACTAGGGCCTGGGTAAGATTCTCTGTCAGAGAATGAGTGCAGACCCGATGAGCCAAATGGCCACCTTCTCCACTGGAATGATTTTATGAAGTCTATGATACTCAACTTAGGGCCACACTGAGACTACCAGCACTGTTTTTAAAAAATTCATATTATGGGATGTGGGCATTGCTGGTTAGGCCAGCATTTATTGCTCATCCCTAGTTTCCCTTGAGAAGGTGATGGTGAGCTGCCTGCTTGAACCATTGCAGTCCCTGAGGTGTAGGTATACCACAGTGCTGTTAGGTAGGGAATTCCAGGATTTTGACACAAGGACAGTGGAGAAACGGCGATATAGTTCCAAGTCAGGATGGTGAGGGGTATAGATGTTTCAGTAAGTGTAGGAAAGCTGGTAAAAGAGGTGGAGGAGTAGCATTGTTAATCAAGGATAGTTTAACGGCTGCAGAAAGGCACTTCGAGGGGGATCTGCACACTGAGGTAATATGGGCTGAAGTTAGAAATAGGAAAGGAGCGGTCACGTTGTTAGGAGTTTACTATAGGCCCCCAAATAGTAACAGAGATGTGGAGGAAGATATTGCTAAGCAGATTATGGATATGTGTGGGGGTCGCAGGGTAGTTGTCATGGGGGACTTTAACTTTCCAAATATTGATTGGAACCTTTGTAGGTCAAATAGTTCGGATGGGGCAGTTTTTGTGCAGTGTTTGCAGGAGGGTTTCCTGACACAATATGTGGATAGGCCGACAAGAGGTGAGGCCACATTGGATTTGGTACTGGGAAATGAACCGGGCCAAGTGTTAGATTTGGTTGTGGGAGAGCACTTTGGAGATAGTGACCACAATTCGGTGTCTTTTGTTATTGCAATGGAGAGGGATAGGGCCGTACGGCAGGGCAAGGTTTACAATTGGGGGAGAGGTAATTATGATGCGATTAGGCAAGAATTAGGGGGCATAAGATGGGAACAGAAACTGTCAGAGAAAGGCACTAATGAAAAGTGGAACTTTTTCAAGGAACAAATACTGGGTGTCCTTGATAGGTATGTCCCTGTCAGGCAGGGAGGAAATGGCCGAGTGAGGGAACCATGGTTCACGAAAGAGGTGGAATGTCTTGTGAAAAGGAAGAGGGAAGCTTATGTAGGGATGAGGAAACAAGGTTCAGATGGCTCGATTGAGGGTTACAAGTTAGCAAGGAATGAGCTGAAAAAGGGGCTTAGGAGAGTTAGGAGGGGACATGAGAAGTCCTTGGCGGGTCGGATCAAGGAAAACCCCAAGGCTTTTTACTCTTATGTGAGGAATAAAAGAATGACCAGGGTGAGGTTAGGGCCGGTCAAGGACAGTAGTGGGAACTTGTGTATGGAGTCAGTAGAGATAGGCGAGGTGATGAATGAATACTTTTCTTCAGTGGTCACCAAGGAGAGGGGCCATGTTTTTGAGGAAGAGAAGGTGTTACAGGCTAATAGGCTGGAGGAAATAGTTGTTCGGAGGGAGGATGTCCTGGCAGTTTTGAATAAACTGAAGGTCGATAAGTCCCCTGGGCCTGATGAAATGTATCCTAGGATTCTTTGGGAGGCAAGGGATGAGATTGCAGAGCCTTTGGCTTTGATCTTTGGGTCCTCGCTGTCCACGGGGATGGTGCCAGAGGACTGGAGAATGGCGAATGTTGTTCCTCTGTTTAAGAAAGGGAATAGAAATGACCCTGGTAATTATAGACCGGTTAGTCTTACTTCGGTGGTTGGTAAATTGATGGAAAAGGTCCTTAGGGATGGGATTTACGACCATTTAGAAAGATGCGGATTAATCCGGGATAGTCAGCACGGATTCGTGAAGGGCAAGTCGTACCTCACAAATTTGATTGAATTTTTTGAGGAGGTAACTAAGTGTGTTGATGAAGGTAGGGCAGTTGATATCATATACATGGATTTTAGTAAGGCGTTTGATAAGGTCCCCCATGGTCGGCTTATGATAAAAGTAAGGAGGTGTGGGATAGAGGGAAAGTTGGCCGATTGGATAGGTAACTGGCTATCTGATCGAAGACAGAGGGTGGTGGTGGATGGAAAATTTTCGGATTGGAGGCAGGTTGCTAGCGGAGTGCCACAGGGATCAGTGCTTGGTCCTCTGTTCTTTGTAATTTTTATTAATGACTTAGAGGAGGGGGCTGAAGGGTGGATCAGTAAATTTGCTGATGACACCAAGATTGGTGGAGTAGTGGATGAGGTGGAGGGCTGTTGTAGGCTGCAAAGAGACATAGATAGGATGCAAAGCTGGGCTGAAAAATGGCAAATGGAGTTTAACCCTGATAAATGTGAGGTGATTCATTTTGGTAGGACTAATTTAAATGTGGATTACAGGGTCAAAGGTAGGGTTCTGAAGACTGTGGAGGAACAGAGAGATCTTGGGGTCCATATCCACAGATCTCTGAAAGTTGCCACTCAAGTGGATAGAGCTGTGAAGAAGGCCTATAGTGTGTTAGCTTTTATTAACGGGGTTGGAGTTTAAGAGCCGTGGGGTTATGCTGCAACTGTACAGGACCTTGGTGAGACCACATTTGGAATATTGTGTGCAGTTCTGGTCACCTCACTATAAGAAGGATGTGGAAGCGCTGGGAAAAGTGCAGAGGAGATTTACCAGGATGCTGCCTGGTTTGGAGGGTAGGTCTTATGAGGAAAGGTTGAGGGAGCTAGGGCTGTTCTCTCTGGAGCGGAGGAGGCTGAGGGGAGACTTAATAGAGGTTTATAAAATGATGAAGGGGATAGATAGAGTGAACGTTCAAAGACTATTTCCTCGGGTGGATGGAGCTATTACAAGGGGGCATAACTATAGGGTTCGTGGTGGGAGATACAGGAATGATATCAGAGGTAGGTTCTTTACGCAGAGAGTGGTTGGTGTGTGGAATGGACTGCCTGCAGTGATAGTGGAGTCAGACACTTTAGGAACATTTAAGCGGTTATTGGATAGGCACATGGAGCACACCAGGATGATAGGGAGTGGGATAGCTTGATCTTGGTTTCAGATAAAGCTCGGCACAACATCGTGGGCCGAAGGGCCTGTTCTGTGCTGTACTGTTCTATGTTCTATGTTCCACGTGAGTGACTTGGTGGGAAACCTCCAGGTGGTGGTGTTCCCAGGTACCTGCTGCCTTTGTCCTTCTCGATGGTAGTGGCTGTGGGTTTGGAAGGTGCCGACTGAGGAACTTCAGTGAGTTCCTGCATGTATCTTCTAGATGGTACACGCGACTGCCACTGTTTGTCGGTGGTGGAGGGATTGAAGCTTTGTGGAAGGGATAGCAATCAAACAGGCTGCTTTGTCCTGAATTGTCAGGCATTTAGGAAGGATAGACAGGATGGAAAAGGTGGTGGGCTAGCTCTGTTCATCAAGGATAATATCAGGGTAGTAGTGAGGGACGACATAGACTCTAAGGAGCAAAACGTGGAATCATTATGGGTGGAGATAAGGAATAGTAAGGGGAGAAAGACACTAGTAGGTGTGGTCTATAGGCCCCCAAATAATAATGTGGGGAGGGCTATAAACAAACAAATAATGGATGCGTGCAAAAACAGAACGGCAATAATCATGGGGGATTTTAACCTGCATATTGATTGGCTGACTCAAGTTGGACGTGGTGGGATGGAGGAAGAGTTCTTAGAATGCTGTCGGGATAGTTTCCTTGAACAGTATCTCACAGAACCTACGAGGGAACGAGTTATCTTAGATCTGGTAATGTGTAATGAGACAGGTAGAATTAAGGATCTTCTTGTGAAGGACCCTCTTGGGTCAAGTGATCACAATATGGTCGAATTTCTGTTGCAGATGGAGGGGGAGAAAGTAGGGTCCCAAACCAATGTCCTCTGCTTGAACAGAGGGGAGTACGATAGTATGAGGGATGAATTGGCTGGGGTGGACTGGGAGAGCAGACTGGTAGGTAGGACAGCTGAGGAACAATGGAGGATTTTTAAGGAGATCTTTTTCAGTACTCAGCAAAAATATATTCCGGTGATAAAGAAGGACTGTAAGAAAAGGGATAGCCAGCCGTGGATAACAAAGGAAATAAAGGAGAGTATTAAATTAAAAAACGATGCATACAGAATGGCCAAAAATAGTGGAGACTGAGAACATTGGGAAAGCTTTAAAAAACAACAAAGAATGACTAAGAAAGCGATAAAGAAAGGAAAGATAGATTATGAAACTAAACTAGCTCTAAACATACAAAATAATAGTAAAAGTTTTTACAAATATATAAAAAGGAATAGAGTGGCGAGAGTGAATGTTGGACCCTTGGAGGACAAGAGGGGGGATTTAATAGTGGAAAATGAGGAAATGGCTAAGACTTTAAATAGGTTTTTTGTGTCGGTCTTCACGGTGGAAGACACAAATAGTTTACCGAATATTAACGATCGAGGTTGGTAGGAGGAGAGGTACTCAGTACAATTATTGTTACCAGAGAGGCAGTGCTTGGTAGACTAACGGGACTGAAGGTGGACAAGTCCCCGGGCCCGGATGGAATGCATCCCAGGGTACTGAAAGAAATGTCAGAGGTAATAGCGGATGCGTTAGTGGTTATTTATCAAAATTCACTGGACCCTCGGGTAGTGCCAGCTGATTGGAAAATGGCTACTGTTACGCCGCTGTTTAAAAAAGGAAGTAGACAAAAGGCGGGTAACTACAGGCCGGTTAGCTTAACGCCTGTAGTTGGGAAAATGCTGGAATCCATCATTAAAGAAGAAATAGCAGGCCATCTGGATAAGAATGGTTCGATCAAGCAGATGGATTCATGAGAGGAAAGTCGTGTTTGACGAACTTACTAGATTTTTATGAAGATGTGACTAGTGTGGTTGACGGAGGGGAACCGGGAGATGTGGTGTTTTTGGATTTCCAAAAGGCATTCAATAAGGTGCCTCACAAAAGGTTGCTGCAGAAGATTGGGGCACACGGAGTTGGGGGTAGGGTGTTAGCGTGGATTGGGGACTGGCTATCCAACAGGAAGCAGAGAGTTGGAATAAATAGGTGCTTTTCTGGTTGGCAGATGGCGTGCCGCAGGGATCGGTACTGGGGCCTCAACTGTTTACTATTTACATAGATGATCTGGAAGAGGGGACTGAGTGTAGGGTATCAAAGTTTGCTGACGACACGAAGATAAGTGGGAAAGTGAATTGCGTGGAGGAAGCGGAAGATCTGCAGAGAGATTTGAATAGGCTGAGTGAGTGGGCGAGGATCTGGCAGATGCGAGGTTATTCACTTTGGAAGAAATAATAGCAAATTGGATTATTATTTAAATGAAAAGAAATTACAACATGCTACTGTGCAAAGGGACCTGGGGGTCCTTGTGCATGAATCGCAAAAATTCAGTCTGCAAGTACAACAGGTGATCAAGAAGGCAAATGGGATGTTGGCATTTATCGCGAGGGGGATAGAATATAAAAGCAGGGAGGTCTTGCTGCAACTGTACAGGGCATTGGTGAAGCCGAGCTGGAATACTGTGTGCAGTTTTGGTCCCCTTACTTGCGAAAGGATATATTGGCCTTGGAGGGAGTGCAGAGAAGGTTCACCAGGTTGATACCGGAGATGAGGGGTGTAGATTATGATGAGAGATTGAGCAGATTAGGTTTGTACTCGTTGGAGTTTAGAAGGCTGAGGGGTGATCTTATAGAGGCATATAAGATAATGAAGGGGCTGGATAGGGTAGAAGTGGAGAGATTCTTTCCACTGAGAAAGGAAACCAGAACTAGAGGGCACAGCCTCAAACTAAAGGAGGGTCAGTTTAGGACAGAGTTGAAGAGGAACTTCTTCTCTCAGAGGGTGGTGAATCTCTGGAATTCTCTGCCCACTGAAGTGGTGGAGGTTACCTCGTTGAATATGTTTAATTCACGGATAGATGGATTTCTGATCGGTAGGGGAATTAAGGGTTATGGGGGGCAGGCGGGTAAGTGGAACTGATTCACTTCAGATCAGCCATGATCTTATTGAATGGCGGGGCAGGCTCGAGGGGCTAGATGGCCTACTCCTGCTCCTATTTCTTATGTTCTTATGAATGGTGTTGAGTTTCTTGAGTGTTGTTGGAGCTGCACTCATCCAGGCATGTGGAGAGCATCTCATCTCACACCTGACTTGTGCCTTGTAGATGGCAGATAGGCTTTTGGGGAGTCATGAGGTGAGTTACTCATTGCAAGTTTCCCAACCTTCTCTTGTAGCCACAGTATTGAGATGGCTAATCCAGTTCAGTTTCTGGTCAGTGGTGGTGTAGTGGTGAGTTTAGCTGCCTTCCAAGCAGTTGACCTGAGTTTGATCCCTGGCCAGCTCAGTCGGTTGATTCTTGGGTGGCACAGTGGTAATCACCGCTGCCTCACAGCGCCAGTGACTCGGATTCAATTCTGGCCTTGGGTCACTGTGTGGAGTTGGCACATTCTCCCAGTGTCTGTCTGGGTTTCCTCCGGGTGCTCCTGTTTTCTCTTACGCTCCAAAAAAGATGTGCAGGTTTGATTGATTGACCATGCTAAATTGCTCCTTAGTGCCAGGGGACTAGCAAGGTAAATGTGTAGATAGGGGATAGGGCCTGGATGGGATTGTTGTTGGTACAGGCTCAGTGGGCCGAATGGTCTCCTTCTGCACTGCAGTGATTCTAATTCTAAAGTTAATCTGCAGGATGTTGATCATGGGTGATGCTGTGATGGTAATGCCATTGAATGTCGAGGGACAATGGTAGATCATCTGTTGTTGGAGATGGTCATTGCCTGGCACTTCTGTGACATAAATGTTACTTGCCACTTATCAGCCCAAAATTGGATATTGTCCAGGTCTTGCAGAATTTGAACATGAACTGCTTTAGCCTCTGAGGAGTTGCGAATATTGCAGAACATTATGCAATCATGTGAACATCCCCACTTCTGACCTTAGTCTAAGTCTGTTGCCAGGGAGAGGAATGGAACAGTTGTATATCTCTAATTTGTCACCTCCTGCAACACTGCTCCTAGACTTTAACTGTCTAAGTCCTAAACTGTGCAATCCACTCCTTACACCATCTCCACCACTATCTCTCTCTCCTTCTCTCTTTCTTCCTTTAAGGTGCCTCATAAAACCTACCTTTCTGGCCCCTTACCCATTGTAATATTTACATGACTTGGTATCAATTCCTATCTGATAATGCTCCTGTAGAGCAACGTGGGTTGTGCAATGCACTATATAAATGCAAATTGTTGTTTGTGAGATCAACAGCTCCAGTGAAATTATAGATTTCTGTATTATTGAACACAGTTTATCTACAGCACATACACTGCACTGCCCTGTTCACTTTAACTATGCTGTTGGCAGTGTGACTTCCAGCTGATTAATGAGCTTTATTATGTACATGTTCTACATCATTACTTTATGGAAATCCATGTGTTTATTTTTCTCTCTTTTAGAAGCTCTCACCTGGCAGGAGTAACAGGAAAATATAGTTTCTTGTTTGAGTTCAATGCTGATTTTCTGATGTTAGTGGGTAGCTTTACAAATAAAGCTCTCTCTATGTTCCTCTTTTGTCTGACGTGAATTTGGTCTGCTTCTCAGAGATGCATGTCTAAACGAGAATGGGAGAACATGCCTGGCTGGAAACTCCTCAAACATTCATACAATCCCTACAATGCAGAGGGAGGCCATTTGGTCCATTGAGCCTACATTGACAATTTCACCCAGGCCCTAAGCCCGTAACCCCATGAATTTACGTTGCTGATCCCCCTGACACTAAGGGGCAATTTAGCATGGCCAATCAACCTAACCTGCATGTCTTTGGAGTACCCGGAGGAAATATACACAGACACGTGGAGAACATGCAAACTCCACACAGACAGTCACCCAAGGTTAGAATTGAACCCAGGTCCCTGGAGCTGTGAGGCAGCAGTGTTAACCATTGTGTCACCCTCATTCTTTCATGGGATGTGGCATCACTGACAAAGGCGAACATTTGTTGCTCATCCCTCATTGCCCTTGAACTGAGTGGCTTGCGCGGTCATTTCATAGGGCAGTTAAGAGCCACATGGCTGTTGGTCTGGAGTCGCATGTTGGCCAGACTGGCTAAGGATTGCAGATTTCCTTCCCTGCAGGGACATCAGTGAACCAGATGGGTTTTTGCAACAATCTCTGATAATTTCATGGTTACTGAGACTAGCTTTCAATTCCTGATTTCTTTATTTTGCCAGATGCTGTGGTGGGATTTCATCGAATCTTAGAATCCCTACAGTGCAGAAGGAGGCCATTTGGCCCATCGAGTCTGCACCAAAAACAATCCCACCCAGGCCCTATCCCCGTAACCCCACATATTTACCCCGCTAATCCCTCTAACCTTTGCATCCCAGGACACTAAGGGGCAATTTAGCATGGCCAATCAACCTAACCCGCACATCTTTGGACTGTGGGAGAAAACCGGAACACTTGGAGGAAACTCATGCAGACACAGGGAGAATGTGCAAACTCCACACAGAGAGTGACCCAACCTGGGAATCGAACCCAGGTCCCTGGAGCTGTGAGGCACCAGTGCTAACCACTGTGCCACTGTGCTGCCCCATGTCCCCAGAGCATTAGCCCAAGCCTCTGGGAACATGAGGCAGCATGGCAGCACTCAATGACACTATCATAATGACACACATCTTCGTGTATGGAAGCCATGCGATCCCTTTCTTTATTTCTTCCAGCACATACTAAAATAAGTTTAAGGCTTGTATACCCTGAGTACAGAACATTAAGGGGTGATCTAATGGAGGCGTTAACATGATTAAAGGATTTGATAGGTGTTAGGCTCCTGGACCTGAACCCCAAGGTATATTATGAAGCCAGCCCAAGCACTTTACTATTTTAGCATCAATGTGAGGATAGGCTGCTTCACTCCAGAATTAACTCCTTCGACAAATTAGGGATCTTTTATCAAAACAAGTTTTTCTCACAACACTTTAAACATAACTCAAACACAGGAAACAACTTGAAAGGAAATAACTTTAATTTCTACTTATCACTGTTCCATAGAACATAGAAACATAGAAAAACTACAGCACAATACAGGCCCTTCAGCCCACAAAGTTGTGCCGAACATGTCCCTACCTTAGCGATTACTAGGCTTACCTATAACCCTCTATCTTATTAAGTTCCATGTACTTATCTAAAAGTCTCTTAAAAGGCCCTATCGAATCCGCCTCCACCACCGTTGCTGGCAGCCCATTCCACGCACCCACCACCCTCTGAGTGAAAAACTTACCCCTGACATCTCCTCTGTACCTACTCCCCAGCACCTTAAGCCTGTGTCCTCTTGTGGCAACTATTTCAGCCCTGGGAAAAAGCCTCTGATTATCCACTCGATCAATACCTATCAACATCTTATGCACCCCTATCAGGTCACCCCTCATTCTTCGTCTCTCCAAGGAGAAAAGGCCGAGCTCACTCAACCTATCCTCATAAGGCATGCTCCCCAACCCAGGGAACATCCTTGTAAATCTCCTCTGCACCCTTTCTATGGCTTCCACATCCTTCCTGTAATGAGGCGACCATAACTGAGCACAGTACTCCAAGTGTGGTCTGACCAGGGTCTTATATAGCTGCAACATTATCTCACGACTCCTAAACTCAATTCCTCGACTGATGAAGGCCAGTACACCATACGCCTTCTTAACCACAGTCTCAACCTGCACAGCTGCTTTGAACTCAGAACATAGAACATTACAGCGCAGTACAGGCCCTTCGGCCCTCGATGTTGCACCGACCAGTGAAACCAATCTAAAGCCCATATGGGCGGCACAGTAGCACGGTGGTTAGCACTGCTGTTTCACAGCTCCAGGGACCTGGGTTCGATTCCCAGCTTGGGTCACTGTCTGTGTGGAGTTTGCACATTCTCCTCGTGTCTGCGTGGGTTTCCTCCGGGTGCTCCTGTTTCTTCCCACAGTCCAAAGATGTGCAGGTTAGGTTGATTGGCCATGCTAAAAAAAAATTGCCCTTAGTGTCCTGAGGTGCGTAGTTTAGAGGGAATTAGCGGGTAAATCTGTAGGGATATGGGGGTAGGGCCTGTGTGGGATTGTGGTCGGTGCAGACTCGATGGGCCAAATGGCCTCTTTCTGTACTGTAGGGTTTCTATGATTCTAACCTACACTATTCCAATATCATCCATATGTTTATCCAATTACCATTTAAATGCCCTTAATGTTGGCGAGTCCACTACTGCTGCAGGCAGGGCATTCCACGCCCTTACTACTCTCTGAGTGAAGAACCTACCTCTGACATCTGTCCTATATCTATCACCCCTCAATTTAAAGCTATGTCCCCTCGTGCTAGCTATCACCATCCGAGGAAAAAGGCTCTCACTAGCCACTCTGTCTAATCCTCTGATCACCTTGTATGCCTCTATTAAGTCACCTCTTAACCTTCTTCTCTCTAACGAAAACAACCTCAAGTCCCTCAGCCTTTCCTCATAAGACCATCCCACCATACCAGGCAACATCCTGGTGAATCTCCTCTGCACCCTTTCCAATACTTCCACATCCTTCCTATAATGCGTCGACCAGAACTGTACGCAATACTCCAAGTGCGGCCACACCAGAGTTTTGCACAGTTGCAACATGACCTCCTGGCTCCGAAACTCAATCCCTCTACCAATAAAAACTAACACTCCGTATGCCTTCTTAACAACCCTATCAGTTTCAGTTCCAAATAAGCAACATGTGGGGGAGAGACATGCTAGCAGGCCTGGAGATTTCAACCCCGGGCCTGCTAATTATATTTAAAATGTATGGTAATGCATCCAGCTCCTCACTGATTTCTGGCATGGAGCTGATGGCACCAGAGATCCGGCTGCCAGAGACTTGCGGAATCTCATTGGTGAGATCGCGAAACAGCCTCCGCTCAGTTCTCTCGGCCTGCTGCACTACAAAAGCAGCGCTGCGGGCTGGGAGAATCTCCCCTAATATATATCAATACCACACTATCATCACAAAGGGTAGATGGAGAGTAACTATTTTCTCTGGTGGGGGATTCTAGAAGAGCAAAAGAAATAGAAACATAAGTTGGCCACCAGGCACATATAGCCTGCACCATCATTCAATATGATCATGGCTGATCTATACAAAGAACAAAGAAAATTACAGCACAGGAACAGGCCCTTTGGCCCTCCAAGCTTGCACCGACCATGCTGCCCGACTGAACTAAAATCCCCGACCCTTCCGACAACCATCTCCCTCTATTCCCATCCTATTCATGTATTTGTCAAGACCTCAATATCTCAACTTCTCTTCTCTGCCATTTCCCCATAGCCCTCTATACCTTGATATATCAAGTATTTATCCACCTCCACTTTGAAAACTTCTAATGCACCAGCCTCCCTTTGGTGCAGAGAATTTCATGTCCCCAGAGTATTAGTGGAAAAAATTTCTGTGCACCTCAATTTTAAATGACCGACCCTTTATCATGTAGCTATGTCCCCTTGTTCGAGACTGAATGTCCCCTTGTTCAAAAACATCGCAATCTACCCTGTCAAGCCCACTCAGGATCTTGTATGTTTGAATAAGATCACCCCTCACTCTTCTAAGCTCCAAGAGATACAGACCCACACTATTTCGTCTCTCTTCATAGGACAACCCTCTCATAACAAGAATTAGCCTGGTGAATCTCCTTTGCACTGCCTCCAATGTTCCTATCACCTTTTTTAGGTAAGGGGACAAAAACTGTATGCAGTATTCCAGCTGAGGCCTCACCAACACTCGTAGAATAGGATAGCACAGTGGTACATTGCTGCCTCACAGCGCCTGAGACCCGGGTTCAATTCTGGCCTCAGGTGACTGTGTGAATTCTCCCCGCGTTGGTGTGGGTTTCCTCCGGGTGCTCCGGTTTACTCCCCTCGTCTAAAGATGTGCGCGTTAGGTTGATTGGCCATGCTAATTGCGTATGTTTACAATGCTAATTACGTATGTTTACAAGGATAGGGATCCCTGGGTGGGATTGTTGTTGGTGCAGACTCGATGGGCTAAACGGCCTCCTTCTGTACTGTAGGGACTCTATGAATTGCAACAAAACATCCTCATTTTTAAACTGCAGCCCCTTTGCAGTAAAGACCAAAATATCTTTTGCCTTGTTGACTACATTTTGGACCTGCCTTCTACCTTTTTGTGATCCATGTACAAGAACGCCCAGATTCCTGTGTACTTCATTCACCTGCAGTCTCTCTCCACTTAGATAATAATCTGCCTTTTGATTCCTCCTGCCAAAGTGCATGACCTCACACTTCCCCACATTAAATTCCATTTGGCAGGTTTTCACCCAGTCACCCAATCTATCTGTATCTCGTTGCAGAATCACAATATTAGAATCATAGAGTTATAAAGGTTCACAGCATGGAAACAGGCCCTTCAGCCCAACTTGTCCATGTGCACTTTTAAAAAAAATCCTTAAGCTAGTCCCAATTGCCCACATATCCCTCTATACTCATCTTACCCATGCAACTGTCTAAATGCTTTTCAAAAGACAAAATTGTACCCGCCTCTGGCAGCTTGTTCCAGACACTCACCACCCTCTGTGTGAAGAAATTGTCCGTCTGGACCCTTTTGTATCTCTCCCCTCTCACCTTAAACCTATGCCCTCTAGTTTTAGACTCCCCTACCTTTGGGAAAAGATATTGGCTCTCTCGCTGATCTATGCCCCTCATTATTTTATACACCTCTAAAAGGTCACCCCTCAGCCTTCTATGCTCCAGAGAAAAAAGTCCCAGTCTATCAGGCCTCTCCTTATAACTCAAAACATCAAGTCCCGGTAGCATCCTAGTAAATCTCTTCTGCACTCATTATTATTAAATATAATAATATATATTATAACACTCACTAAATATTATTAGTTTAATAATATCCTTTCTATAATAGGGTGACCAGAACTGTGCACAGTATTCCAAGTGTGGCCTTACCAATGTCTTGTACAACTTCAACAAGACATCCCAACTCCTGTATTCAATGTTCTGACCAATGAAACCAAGCATGCTGAATGCCTTCTTCACCACTCTGTCCACCTGTGACTCCACTTTCAAGGAGCTATGAACATGAACCCCTAGATCTCTTTGTTCTGTAACTGTCGCAACGCCCTACCATTAGCTGAGTAAGTCCTGCCCTGGTTCAATCTACCAAAATGCATCACCTCGCATTTATCTAAATTAAACTCCATCTGTCATTCGTCAGCCCACTGGCTGAATTGATCAAGATCCCGTTGCAATCCGAGATAACCTTCTTCCCTGTCCACTATGCCACCAATCTTGGTGTCATCTGCAAACTTACTAACCATGCCTCCTATATTCTCACCCAAATCATTAATATAGATGACAAATAACAGTGGACCCAGCATCAATCCTTGAGGCACACCACTTCGAAAAACAACCCTCTACAACCACCTGTCATCAAGTAAGAAGTTTAACAACACCAGGTTAAAGTCCAACAGGTTTATTTGGTAGCAAAAGCCACGCAACAGCAGTTCTGTCATCAAGCCAATTTTGTATCCATTTAGCTACCTCACCTTGGATCCCCTGAGATTTAACTTTATGCAATAACCTCCCATGCAGTACCTTGTCAAAGGCCTTGCTAAAGTCCATGTAGACAACATCAACTGCACTACCCTCATCTACCTTCTTGGTTACCCCTTCAAAAAACTCAATCAAATTTGTGAGACATGATTTTCCACTCACAAAGCCATGCAGACTGTCCCTAACCAGTCCTTGCGTCTGTAGATCGTGTCTCTCAAAATACCTTCCAACAATTTACCCATCACAGACGTGAGGCTCATCGGCCTGTAGTTCCCAGGCTTTTCCCTGCAGCCCTTTTTAAACAAAGGCACAACATTTGCCATCCTCCAATCTTCCGGCACCTCACCTGTGACTATTGCTGATTCAAATATCTCTGCTAGGGGACCTGCAATTTCCTCCCCAGCCTCCCACAATGTCCTGGGATACACTTCATCAGGTCCCAGGGATTTATCTACCTTAATGTGCTTTAAGACTTCCAGCACCTCCTTCTCTGTAATATGTACACTCCTCAAGACATCTCTTTTTATTTCCCCAAGTTCCCTAACATCCATGCTTTGCTCAACACTGATGAGAAATATTCATTCAGGATCTCACCCATCTCTTGTGGATCCGCAGATAGATGACCTTGTTGATCCTTAAGAGGCCCTACTCTCTCCCTAGTTACTCTTTTGGCCTTTATGTATTTGCATTCTCATCACAACATGCCCTTCCACGTACCTTCGCATTATCGATAAATTTTGAGATTTGCAAATTGAAAAGAAGGGGGCCTAATGCTAAAATTAGAGCGAGACTGCTTGTCGTTGCTGTCAGAAAGCATCTCTTCACACAAAGGTAGTGGAAGTCTGGAATCCCTCCTCCAAAAAACAGTTAAGGCTGGGGGGTGTTGTATATTTCTGTATTTCGAATTATTTTTAGGTAAGCAGATTTACGACTTACAGAATCAAGCTGAGGTACAGATCAGCCATGATCTGATTAATAGAGCAGGCTTGAAGTACTACATAAACATAAGCATTGTTTTCAGTTACTGTTGTCCAAATCTACCGTCTGAAGTCAAACTTCTGCACTTTCTTTATCTTTCTGAAATAGAGAATTTTCTTACTAGATGGCTCAATTGCACTCCTGACTAAACCATACCCTCTGTGAAGGAGAGACACAGACTTCTATTAATTTAGTGCTATTCATGAACTCAGGATGTCCCAAGCATCCCAGACAATCCTGAAGTGCTGCAAAGTCGGAAACACAAAATCCATGCACAGCAAGATGCCACAAACATTGACGCAATAACAATCCACCCATTTGTTTCCATGATGTTGGTCAAGGAGTGAATGTTGGTGCAAAAACAGGGAGAAGCCATCCTTACTCTGATCTGGCTCACATGTGACTCCAGACCCACCACAATGGTTAACTGCTCCTTGAAATGGCCTAGCAAGGCCACTCAATTCAAGAGTAATTAGGGATGGGCAACAAAATAATGGTTTGGGATCTTTTACAGCAAGCTGAGTGGGCAAACAAGCCACCTCATCAAAGTGATGACACCTCCAATAGTATGGCACTCCTTCAGCAATGCACTGGAATATCAACCAAGAGTTTGAGCACAAGTTTCTGGCATAGGATTGGTATCGAAATCTTCTGTGTGAGGCAGCCGACTGAGCCATTGTTGAGACCATAAGGATTTAGAACTTTAGAACATAGAACATAGAACATTACAGCGCAGAACAGGCCCTTCGGCCCACGATGTTGCACCGACCAGTTAAAAAAAAAAAAAAACTGTGACCCTCCAACCTAAACCAATTTCTTTTCGTCCATGAACCTATCTACGGATCTCTTAAACACCCCCAAACTAGGCGCATTTACTACTGATGCTGGCAGGGCATTCCAATCCCTCACCACCCTCTGGGTAAAGAACCTACCCCTGACATCGGTTCTATAACTACCCCCCCTCAATTTAAAGCCATGCCCCCTCGTGCTGGATTTCTCCATCAGAGGAAAAAGGCTATCACTATCCACCCTATCTAAACCTCTAATCATCTTATATGTTTCAATAAGATCCCCTCTTAGCCGCCGCCTTTCCAGCGAAAACAATCCCAAATCCCTCAGCCTCTCCTCATAGGATCTCCCCTCCATACCAGGCAACATCCTGGTAAACCTCCTCTGCACCCTCTCCAAAGCCTCCACATCCTTCCTGTAATGTGGGGACCAGAACTGCACACAGTACTCCAAGTGCGGCCGCACCAGAGTTGTGTACAGTTGCAACATAACGCTACGACTCCTAAATTCAATCCCCCTGCCAATAAACGCCAAGACACCATATGCCTTCTTAACAACCTTATCTACTTGATTCCCAACTTTCAGGGATCTATGCACACATACACCTAGATCCCTCTGCTCCTCCACACTATTCAAAGTCCTCCCGTTAGCCCTATACTCAACACATCTGTTATTCCTACCAAAGTGAATTACCTCACACTTCTCCGCATTAAACTCCATCCGCCACCTCTCGGCCCAACTTTGCAACCTGTCTAAGTCTTCCTGCAAACTACGACACCCTTCCTCACTGTCTACCACACCACCGACTTTGGTGTCATCAGCAAATTTTTAGGAAGCCAGTTGGTTAACAAAACCTTGTTGTGTTAAAGCTTTTAGTGACAGCTTTTAGTGACAATTGCAGGATGACCAAACACATTCAAATATTCAGGGAGTGGGGGGAAATGAAAGTTATCTAACCCTTATGATGAAAAGCATTTTCTTAAAAAAACCATAGGTAAATGAAGAGGTAATGGCAAGTTTTGCTTTCGAAGCCTGTCGATTGTTGGAGGAAACTAAAAATGAACTCTATTGAGTTCTAGTTTCAATGTAGATGGGTTTAGGCACTGAAGGGACTCAGTGCATCAAACCAGCAATGCAGAGCCAAGCTATTTTCAGGGTCATTAAGTACCCTGCCAGGATGGGAGCCACACCATACTCTTTTACAGAGTGATTTGGGAACATGCCATCTGTTATGCAGTGCTGCTGGCATTTGATTGGCAGGCCGCTGGGTAAAACTAGAAGTGCATCCCGAGTCTTTCCCTTGCTTTTCAATTCTTTCCCTTGCCTTTCAATTCTTTCCATTCTTTCCATTCCCCTAGGCCAGTCTGTCTGTGTGCACATCTCTCTCTCTCATTGTTTTTCTTGTCGCTGCACAGTGCTCCACAAGAGCCTGGGTAGAATGAATAATGGGTGTTGTTGTTCGAGCACTATCTTGATTTATGATCACAAAGTACAGTTTGCATAGGCACACTTGCATGTCTCCAATCAGCTGAAAATTGTAATCCTGCACTGGCTATGAATGAGGAGTGTTTTCTTTTTTGCTCTTTCATTGGGATTTGGTCACCACCCCTGTTTGTCCTGGAACCGAATGGCAATTTCAGAGGGCAGTGAAGAGTCAACTGTACTGTTGTGGGTCTGGAGTCACATGTAGGTCAGGCCGAGTAAGGAAGACAGGTTTTTGTTACTGAACTGGATTGGTTTTTACAATAATCGATCATAGTTTCACAGCTTTCAATTCCAGATTTATTAATTAAATTCATCAACTAATTGGATTAAATTGCACCAGCTTCCATGTCCCCACAGTATTAACCTGAGCCACTGGATTATTAGTCTCGTAACATTCTTACTGTGCCACTATCTTCCCTTAAAATAGATTGTGCCTCAAGATTAGCAATTACCCTGTTACCAGTTATTTTGCATTGTAAATCGTGTGAGCAACTCATCCTGCATTCCTGTCCACACTATAGATTGGAACACATTACACCATCAGACACATTAATTGATGCCAAAACTCTCACTTTAAGAATGAATTTTGACTGATATGGCACTTTTTGCAACCTCAGGACATCCTAAAGCACTTCCCAGCCAAATAATCACTTTAAAAGTGTGCTCATAGTGGCAAATGCAGTAAACATGACAGCCCCAATGCTGGGAGAACTTCCTTGTTCTTCAAAATAGTGCCATGGGATCTTTGAAGTGAAGATGGGGGTCTAGCTATAATGTCTCATCCAGCAGATGGTGCCTCTGACTGTGCAACACTCCCTCATTACTTCGATTTTATGTTCCAATCAAAGGAGTGGGGCTTCAAATCTTGACAGTCTAACTCAGAAACAAGCGTGCCATCACTGACACCTTGGCTGACATACATTAATGCTATTTAAACAGCAGAATAATCCGCACCAAAATATTTTGTTTGCGCACTACTTGAAAATGTCTGGGAAACAAAAGTGTCTAAACATTTCCAACAATTTTTAGGTGGTCTTTTTAATGATTGGGATATTATGCACTTTTACTGACGCAATCCCAGCTCTCAACACAATTAACAATTGAAGCTATTTAGGAATGGGGAAAGTCAGCTATACTTAGGAACGAGGTTAGAAATGAGGAAAGCCCAAGGATCTGTTGGCTATAAAAATTTGGAAAGTTGCCCCTCTGGATCAAAGCAGGTTTCGTCATTACTGAGGCTTTGTCAACCATCTCAGGTAAGAGTTTCATGACACTATTTTGCAGCAGAGAGTGGGGAATTGAGTGTCCTTCCCGGTATTTGTCCCTCAACCAACATCACTAAAGACACATCTGATCATTATTACATTTTTGTTGGTGGGAACTTGCTGTGCGCTTGGTTGTCACTTTCTGGCGGCACAGTGGCGAAGTGGTTAACACTGCTGCTCCACAGCACCAGGGACCTGGGTTCAATTCTAGCCTTGGGTGACAGCCTGTGTGTAGTTTGCATATTCTCCTCGTGTCTGCGTGGGTTTCCTCGAGCTGCTCCAGTTTCCTCCCAAGTCCGAAGCTGTGCAGGTTAGGTGGCTTGGCCACCCTAAATTTCCCCTTAATGCCCCAACATAGATAGGTTAGGTGGATTAGCTGTGGTAAATGTGCGGGGTTAGGGGGATAAGGCAGCTGTGGACCTGGGTAAGATGCTCTTTTGGAGAGTCGGTGCAGACTCAATGAGTCAAAATGCCTCCTTCTGCACTGCAGGGATTCTATGATTCCTACATAACAACAGTGACCACAATTCATTCATGAAACTTTGGGAGGTTCTTCAGATTGTGAACATGTGGTCTTAAAGGCAAACATATTTTTTATTCTTTAAGGAATGCTGGCTCGGTCAGCATTTTTATTGCCCATCCCTAATTGCACTTGAGAAATTGGTAGTGAGCTACCTTCTTGAACCGCAGCCATCTCTGTGGTGTAAGTACACCCACATTGCTGTTGGGGAGGGAGTTCCAAGATTTTGACCCAGCAATAATGAAGCAATGGCGATATATTTCCAAGTCAGAATGAATACTGACTTACAGGGGAACTTGCAGGTGGTAGGGTTCCATATGTCTGTTGTCAAAGAACAAAGAAAATTACAGCACAGGAACAGGCCCTTCGGCCCTCCAAGCCTGCACCAGCCATGCTGCCTGACTTAACTAAAACCCCCTACCCTTCCAGGGACCATATCCCTCTATTCCCATCCTATTATATATTTGTCAAGATGCCCCTTAAAAGTCACTATCGTATCTGCTTCCACTACCTCCCCCAGCAACGGATTCCAGGCACCCACCACCCTTGGTGTAAAAAAAATCTGCTTCGTACATCTCCTTTAAACCTTGCCCCTTGCACCTTAAACCTATGCCCCCTAGTAATTGACTCTTGCACCCTGGGAAAAAGCTTCAGACTATCCACTCTGTCCATGCCTCTCATAATCTTGTAGACTTCTTTCAGGTCACCCCTCAACCTCCGGCGTTCCAGTGAGAACAAACCAAGTTTCTCCAATCTCTCCTCATAGCTAATGCCCTCCGTACCAGGCAACATCCTGGTAAATTTTTTCTGTACCCTCTCCAAAGTCTCCACATCCTTCTGGTAGTGTGGCTGCCAGAATTGAACGCTATATTCCAAGTGCAGCCTAACTAAGGTTCTGTAAAGCTGCAACATGACTTGCCAATTTTTAAACTCAATGGCCCAGCCGATGAAGGCAAGCATGCCGTGTGCCTTCTTGACTATCTTCTCCACCTGCATTGCCACTTTCAGTGACCTGTGTACCTGTACACCCAGATTCCTCTGCCTATCAATACTCTTAAGGGTTCTGCCATTTACTGTATATTTCTTATCTGTATTAGACCTTCCAAAATGCATTACCTCACATTTGTCCAGATTAAACTCCATCTGCCACCTCTCCGCCCAAGTCTCCAACCGATCTATATCCTGCTGTATCCTCATTGCTATCTGCAAATCCACCAACCTTTGTGTCGTCCGCAAACATACTAATCAATCCAGTTACATTTTCCTCCAAATCATTTATATATACTACAAACAGCAAAAGTTCCAGCACTGATCCCTGAGGAACGCCACTTGTCACAGCCCTCCATTCAGAAACGCACCCTTCCACTGCTACCCTCTGTCTTCTTTGACCAAGATGTGGAGATGCCGGCGTTGGACTGGGGTAAACACAGTAAGAAGTTTAACAACACCAGGTTAAAGTCCAACAGGTTTATTTGGTAGCAAAAGCCACACAAGCTTTCGGAGCTCTAAGCCCCTTCTTCAGGTGAATGGGAATTTAAAGGAAGAAAATGTCATCGATGTATCTAGTGTATAGCATCGGTTGAAGGTCCCGTGCGGTGAAGAAGTCTTGTTCGAATTCCCACTCACCTGAAGAAGGGGCTTAGAGCTCCGAAAGCTTGTGTGGCTTTTGCTACCAAATAAACCTGTTGGACTTTAACCTGGTGTTGTTAAACTTCTTTCTTTGACCAAGCCAGTTTTGTATCCACCTTGCCAGCTCACCTCTGATCCCATATGACTTCACCTTCTGCATCAATCTGCCATGTGGGACCTTGTCAAAGGCCTTACTGAAGTCCATGTAGACAACATCCACTGCCCTACCCTCATCAATCATCTTCGTCACTTCCTCGAAAAACGCAATCAAGTTAGCGAGACACGATCTCATGGGCGGCACGGTAGCACAGTGATTAGCACTGCTGCTTCACAGCTCCAGGGACCTGGGTTCGATTCCCGGCTTGGGTCACTGTCTGTGTGGAGTTTGCACATTCTCCTCGTGTCTGCGTGGGTTTCCTCCGGGTGCTCCGGTTTCCTCCCACAGTCCAAAGATGTGCGGGTTAGGTTGATTGGCTATGCTAAAAATTGCCCTTAGTGTCCTGAGATGTGGAGGTTAGAGGGATTAGTGGGTAAATCTGTAGGGATATGGGGGTAGGGCCTGGGTGGGATTGTGGTCGGTGCAGACTCGATGGGCCGAATGGCCTCTTTCTGTACTGTAGGGTTTCTATGATTTCTTTCTATGATCTCCCCTTCACGAAACCATGTTGCCTCTCACTAATACATCCACTTATTTCCAAGTGGGAATAAATCCTGTCTCGAAGGATAATAATTTCTCCAATTATTTCCCTACCACTGATGTAATTTCCCTACCACTGAGGATACAGATTTCTCTCAAGGCCCCAGCAATTTCCTCCCTTGCCTCTCTCAGTATTCTAGGATATATCCCATCAGGCCCTGGGGACTTGTCCACCTTAATGTTGCTCAAGAACCCCAATACCTCCTCCTTTTTGATCTCAACATGACTCAAATTATCTATACACCTTTCCCAGACTCATCATTCACCAAGTCCTTCTCTTTGGTGAATACTGACGCAAAGTACTCATTTAATACCTCGCTCGTTTCCTCTGGCCCCACGCATAGATTCCCTCCCTTGTCGTTGAGTGGACCAACCCTCTCCCTGGCTCTTACTCTTTATATATGTATAAAAAGCCTTGGGATTTTCCTTAATCCCGCTGGCCAATGCTTTTTCGTGACCCCTTTTAGTCCTTGTCCTTCTAATTGGAATTGTACGTGACTTTGGAAGATGCTGTCGAAGTAGGCTTGGTGAGTTAGCGTAGTACATCTTATTGATGATACACACTGCTGTGACTGTGGGATGGCAACCAATCGAGTTGCTTTGCTCTGGAATTTGTTGAGCTTCATATGTGTTGTTGGAGTTGCACTCATTCAGGCAAGTAGAGAGTATTCCATCACACTCCTGATTTGTGCCTTGTAGGTGTGGGGACACGGTGGCACAGTGGTTAGCACTGCTGCCTCATAGCTCCAGAGACGCGGGTTCGATTCCCAGCTTGGATTGCTGTTTTTGTGGAGTTTGCACATTCTCCCGTGTCTGCGTGGGTTTCCGCCGGGTGCTCCGGTTTCCTCCTACAGTCCAAAGATGTGCGGGTTAGGTGGATTGGTCATGCTAAATTGCCCCTTAGTGTCAGGGGGACTAGCTAGGGTAAATGCATGGGGTTATGGGAATAAAGCCTGGGTGAGATTGTGGTGGGTGCAGACTCGATTGGCCGAATGGCCGTCTTCTGCACTGTCGGTTTCTATCGTGGACAGGCTTTGGGAATCATTCCCCACTGCAAGATTCCCAACCTGTGACCTGCCCTTGTACCCATAGTATTTATATGGCTCATCCAGTTCAATTTCTGGTCAATGATACCCATAGAATCCCTACAGTGCAGAAGGAGGCCATTCGGCCCATCGAGTCTGCACCAACCACAATCCCACCCAGGCCCTATTCCCATAACCCCATGCATTTACCCTAGCTAGTCCCCCTGACACTAAGGGGCAATTTAGCATGGCCAATCCACCCAATCCGCACACCTTTGGACTGTGGGAGGAAACCGGAGCACCCGGCAGAAACCCACGCAGATACGGGGATAACATGCAAACTCCACACAGACAGTGCCCCAAGGTCGGAAATCGAACCCGGGCCCCTGGCGCTGTGAGGCAGCAGTGGTAACCACGTGCCACCATGCCGACCCAAAAAAAAGTGAAACGCAACCCTTGTTGATAGTGGGGGATTTGGCGAGAGTAATGCCATTGAATGTCGAGGGAAAATGGTGAGGTTTTTTCTTGTTGGAGGTGGTCATTGCCTGGCATTGTGTGGTATGAACATAACTTGCCATTTATCAGCCAAAGCCTGGATATTGTCCATATGGGCACAAACTGCTTCAGTATCTGAGTAGCTGCATATAGTGCTGAACATTGTGCAATCCTGAGTGAAGATCCCCACTTCTGACCACCTAATAGGGAGAGGTTCATTCATGAAGCAGCTGAAGATGGTTGGGCCTAGGACACTAACCTGAGGAACTCCTGCAGTGATGTCCTGGAACTGAAATGACAGACCTCCACAACCATCTTCCTTTGTGCCAAAAATGAGTCCAACCAGCAGAGAGTTTTCCTCCTGATCCTCGTTGACTCTAGTTTTGCAAGGGCTCCTTGATGCCATACTTGGTCATATGCTGCGTTGATGTCAAGGGCAGTCACTCTCACCTCACCTGGAATCTGTTCTTTCTTCATAAATTAATTATCCCTTTTCAATGTTTCCCTTTAACACTCAACTTACGAAGCAACTCATTTGCCTCCGAGAAAAATCTTTACCAACTATTATGTCTCATAAGTGTTTCGCATTTTAAAAGCAGAAGTCCATGAAAGACAGCTGAAGCCCACACAATTCTGTTCAAGCGCTCAGAGGAACGAGTAAGTAGTCTCACAACACCAGGTTAAAGTCCAACAGGTTTATTTGGTAGCATGAGCTTTCGGAGCACCGCTCTTTCATCAGGTGAGTGCAGGATTTGTTTCACAAACAGGGCATATATGGACACAAATTCAATTATAAGATAATGACAGCATACTCTTGCGACTCATCCAACACTGCTCACCTGATACGCTGCAGGAAAGGATGTCCCGAGACACGGCACACTGGCAGTCTCTACACAAATTTATGCGTCATTCAACAATATTTGACATTACTTCACCGCAGTTCCAACCCCCTTCACCCCACCCCCTTCAGCCCCACAAACCCAATAATTCAGACTGTAGAATTATCTTATCTGCAATTAGATTGGTCAAGTTCGAGGTCTTTTGTACATTGAAGCAAGGCACAACGGTACTTTTGTTTTGTCATAATGAGAACTAACTGGCAGACGAGGATTCAATGGACATAAATTGCAAACCTGCTCCCTCTCCAGTCCCCCCTCCCCACCATACACTCTTTCACATTCATTCTGCAATGTGTGTGACATTTCACCTACTATGATAATTACTGGTACAATTTTTGACGACAATGCAACAATGGCGACACATTTTTTTCCTTTGGCGCACACGCACTGTATCAGTAATTTCTTGTGATTTATTAAAGCTGTCTTGACATGATTTTCATTTAAAAGGCTGGCCTATTTTGATGCTTGATTATGCAGTAAGCAGCCATTAATCTTGCTAAATTGTGGGTAACAATCTAATTATCTGGGTCATTGTTTGTATAATAGTATAATAAGACTATCCTTCAGAACAATACAGTATACAGCAAAGCCATGAAGTTACAGAAGTGATCACGGCTTATATAGTGATGGTACAAACTGGCACCGAGCAATGGGCACTAGGAATTGGAACTGAAATCTCTGCAATTTCTTGATATTCATGGAAAGGTTGGGCGTGACTTGTCATTTTCAGGAGACAAATAGTCCAGTAACTTGTGGTAATTTGCAATTCTCGAGTTATCTTTTGCGTCCCTCGCAAATTTACTTGTTAATGATGTTGAGTGCCATTAAACTGGCTGTTATTTCCTCAACAAACTCAGGGCCATTATTGTTAAACGGCGGTGCTGTATAAATAAATTGGAGGTCAAAAGTCCGATGTCGAGGAGAAACTAAATCTCTTAAATCTTGGGGTCTTTGAATATTGCTCCAGGTAGGGTAGATTACTTGCTGGAAGCAATATGCATCAGTCACTTGACAAAGTGTATTCTGCAGTTAGCTATGTCTTTCCTTTCTTTGTGTCCTTCCTTGGAGTGAATTGAAAAGCGAACGCAATTCTTGTTGGGACTGACCGCAGGCCAATCTGATTGTTGCCATGGTGCACAAGTATATCCTAACCCGAATTAGTGTGACCCGACCTTCTGCTGGTTGAGCAGTATGTGATGTCCCTTGACTCTATTCTGATAAATCAGGTCTATTTCCGGTCTTTGAGATGGAAAAGAGCCACTGCTTTGAGACATGAAGATCCATTTGTAGTTTCAATTTTGTAATAGATTGACTCTGTAACCAATTAATTCTCTGTTGGAAACGATATCTCACCTTTTTGATGTGAAATCGGATGTCCCATAGGTTGCTGTGAAGAATGTCTCAGTTTCTAGCCTATTGTCTATTCTGTCTATCTGGCCAACTGTATTCCAAATACCAGATATCGGATAAGCCCAAGGAGTTGGTCGATGTGTATGGCTTATCGGTGTGATTCAGACTGCATTATTACTGCTTCTAAAGTCTCACGATGGCCCTGCTGCCTCACAGCACCAAGGACCTGGGTTTGATTCTGGGCTTGGGTCACTCTCGGTCCCATAGTGTACCCGAACAGGTGCTGGAATGTGGTGACTAGGGGATTTTTACAATAACTTCATTGCAGTGTTAATGTAAGTCTACTTGTGACAGGAGTAAATAAACTCAAAGCAAAGATGCTGTTGGTATGTGAAGGGGGCTGTTATTGCCTAAGATTGGCAGGAGTGGGGGTTGCGGGGGGGTGGAGTATCTAGCAACATACAGAGCTTGGAGTGAAAAGATAGCCAGGAAAATGCATTGGGTGACAATTTCTGGCCTTCCCTTGGTGTGGTTCTCGGAACAGGAGGCGGCATGCCGTTTGCTGGCAGTGGGACCTTCTGGTCCAGCTGGTTTCAATTGGATTTTCCATTGAATCTATCCCACGCTGCCAGGAAAACCACTGTAGAAGTGCACCATCAGTGGGATAGGAAAAGCCCGCCAGCATGAAGGACAGGAAAATACAACCTACATCTTTGTATTGAGAAACAACAAAGGGGCATAGTTTCACAATAAGGGGCTGACCATTTAGGACTGAGATGAGCAGAAATTTCTTCAATTGGAGTGTCCTACATCTTTGGAATTCTCTAATACAGGAAGTGCGGATGCTCAATCATTGAGTTGATATTTAAGACTGAGATTGATAGACTTTTGGATGCCAAACATAAAAGAGAGGGAATGGGGTGCTAATGGAGAAGTAAACTCTGATTTTATTGAATGGCAGAGCAGATCTGAGGGACTACCCTTGCTCCTCTTTCTCTCAACTGATGGGGATCAGATAATGAATAGAAAATCCTACTGATCCCCGAATTCAAATTCCCAACACTCACAGTGTGCAAAACACCACACCAGTAATAAGCATTTGTAAAAACCTTCCATCTGGTTCTCGTGGAAGGAAAACCAGTAAAACTTGGGAAATGACCAGAACTGGTCCCAAACTGCTTGTGTATACCTTCAAATGCAAAAGCTATTGATCACATTCTAGTGGCCTGCATAAGGGAAAAGGTTGTGAACTGCTGATTGAAGGGATTTTTAAAATTCATTCGTGGGGCATGGGCTTTGCTGGCTGGCCAGTATTTATTGCCCATCCCAAGTTGCCTGAGGGCAGTTGGGAGTCAACCACACTGCTGTGACTCTGGAGTCACATGTAAGCTAGACCAGGTAAGGATGGCAGATTTCCTCCCCAAAAGGACATTAGTAAACCAGATGCTTTTTTCCAACAATTGACAATGGTTTCATGGTCTGATGACCATGTTCTTAATTCCAGATATTCCAGGTTCTTAATTCCAGATATTTTTTATTGAATTCAAATTCCACCATATGCCATGATGGGATTCGAACCCGGGTTTCCAGAATCATAGAAACCCTACAGTGCAGAAGGAGGCCATTTGGCCCATCGAGTCTGCACTGACCACAATCCCACCCAGGCCCTACCCCCACATATTTACCTGCTAATCCTTCTAACCTACGCATCTCAGGACTCTAAGGGGCAATTTTTAACCTGGCCAATCAACCTAACCCGCACATCTTTGGACTGTGGGAGGAAACCGGAGCACCTGGAGGAAACCCACGCAGACACGAGGGGAATGTCCAAACTCCACACAGACAGTGACCCGAGCTGGGAATCGAACCCAGGACCCTGGAGCTGTGAAGCAGCAGTGCTAACCACTGTGCTACCGTGCCAGAACATTAGCTGAGTTTTTGGATTAATAGTCTCGCAATAATACCACGAGGTTATCACCTTCCCTGTTTAGAAATGTCCAGATCGGATCACTAACATTCAGAATTAAAGAAGAAATTTAACCCATTTAACCTGATGACGTCTTGGGCAAGGATACATGTTGGTGCTAAGGACATAGGTAGGAAGAAGGACAAGGTCCTGCAACTGCTGTTTAGGAAGTTAGGTAGGAAGTTAAAAAGCAGGACCTCCAGGGCTGCACTCTCAGAATTACTCCCTGAGCCATGTGCCAGTGAAGCTAGAAATAGGCAGATAGTACAGCTCAACATGTGGCTAAACAGCTGGTATAGAAGGGAGGGTTTCAGACATCTGGATTGGGATCTCTTCCGGGGCAGGTGGAACCTGTACAAGAAGGACAATTGCATCCAAACTGGAGGGGCATAAATATTCGAGCTGGGAGGTTTGCTACTGTCATATGGGAGGATTTAAACTAGTTTGGCAGGGGGGTGGCAGCCAAAGCAAAGATGAATTAACTTGAAGGGGAACTAGAGAGTAGCCAGTAAGACTCAGAAGAAGAGCAGACAGGGTGTGTTGGACTGAAGTGCATTTGTTTCAATGCGAGAATTGTAACTGGTAAGGCAAATGAATTTAGAGCTTGGATTAGTACTTGGAACTATGATGTTAGAACATAGAACAGTACAGCACAGAACAGGCCCTTCAGCCCACGATGTTGTGCCAAGCTTTGTCTGAAACCCAGATCAAGCTATTTCCTCCCTATCATCCTGAAGTACTCCATGTGCCTATCCAACAGCTTCTTAAATGTTCCTAAAGTTTCTGACTCCACTATCCCTGCAGGCAGTCCATTCCACACCCCAACCACTCTCTGCGTAAAGAACCTACCTCGGACATCCTTCCTATATCTCCCACCATGAACCCTATAGTTATGCCCCCTAGTTACCGCTCCATTCACCCGAGGAAATAGACTTTGAACGTTCACTCTATCTATCCCTCTCATCATCTTATAAACCTCTATCAAGTCTCCTCTCAACCTCCTCCGCTCCAAAGAGAAAAGCCCAAGTTCCCTCAACCTTTCCTCATAAGACCTCCCCTCCAAACCAGGCAGCATCCTGGTAAATTTCCTTTGCATGCTTTCCAGTGTCTCCACATCCTTCTTGTAGTGAGGTGACCAGAACTGCACACAATATTCCAAATGTGGTCTCACCAAGGTCCTGTACAGTTGCATAGGTTAGAGGGATTAGCGGGTAAATATGTAGGGATATGGGGGTAGGGCCTGGGTGGGATTGTGGTCGGTGCAGACTCGATGGGCCAAATGGCCTCTTTCTGCACTGTAGGGCTAACGGGAGGACTTTGAATAGTGTGGAGGAGCAGAGGGATCTAGGTGTATGTGTGCATAGATCCCTGAAAGTTGGGAATCAAGTAGATAAGGTTGTTAAGAAGGCATATGGTGTCTTGGCGTTTATTGGTAGGGGGATTGAATTTAGGAGTCGTAGCGTTATGTTGCAACTGTACACAACTCTGGTGCGGCCGCACTTGGAGTACTGTGTGCAGTTCTGGTCCCCACATTACAGGAAAGATGTGGAGGCTTTGGAGAGGGTGCAGAGGAGGTTTACCAGGATGTTGCCTGGTATGGAGGGGAGATCCTATGAGGAGAGGCTGAGGGATTTGGGATTGTTTTCGCTGGAAAGGCGGCGGCTAAGAGGGGATCTTATTGAAACATATAAGATGATTAGAGGTTTAGATAGGGTGGATAGTGATAGCCTTTTTCCTCTGATGGAGAAATCCAGCACGAGGGGGCATGGCTTTAAATTGAGGGGGGGTAGTTATAGAACCGATGTCAGGGGTAGGTTCTTTACCCAGAGGGTGGTGAGGGATTGGAATGCCCTGCCAGCATCAGTAGTAAATGCGCCTAGTTTGGGGGCGTTTAAGAGATCCGTAGATAGGTTCATGGACGAAAAGAAATTGGTTTAGGTTGGAGGGTCACAGTTTTTTTTTTTTTTTTTTAACTGGTCGGTGCAACATCGTGGGCCGAAGGGCCTGTTCTGCGCTGTAATGTTCTATGTTCTATGTTCTAGGCTTTCTATGATTCTATGCAGCTTAATGTTCCAGGATACAGATGTTTCAGATGGATAGAGGGGGATGTAAAAAGTGGGGGGGGGGGGGGGGGGGGGGAGTTGCACTACTGGTTAAGGAAACTATGGGTAGAGCTCAGGAATAGAGTCATAGAAGTTTACAGCATGCAAACAGGCCCTTGGGCCAAACTTGTCCATGCCGCCCTTCTTTTTAAACCCCTAAGCTAATCCCAATTGCCCGCATTTGGCCCATATATCCCTCTGTATCCATCTTACCCATGTAACTGTCTAAATGCTTTCTAAAAGACAAAATTGTACCCGCCTCCACTACTACCTCTGGCAGCTTGTTCCAGACACTCACCACCCTCTGTGTGAAAAAATTGCCTCTCTGGACACTTTTGTATCTCTCCTCTCTCACCTTAAACCTATGCCTTCTAGTTTTAGACTCCCCTACCTTTGGGAAAAGATATTGACTAACTAGCTGATCTGTGCCCCTCATTATTTTATAGACCTCTATAAGATCACCCCTCAGCCTCCTCTGTTCCAGAGAAAAAATGTTCCAGTCTATCCAGCCTCTCCTCATAACTCAAACCATCAAGTCCTGGGAGCATCCGAGTAAATCTTTTCTGCACTCTTCCTAGTTTAATAATATCCTTTCTATAATAGGGTGACCAGAACTGCACACAGTATTCCAAGTGTGGCCTTACCAATGTCTTGTACAACTTCAACAAGACGTCCCAACTTCTGTATTCAATGTTCTAACCGGTGAAACCAAGCATCCCAAATGTCTTCTTCACCACTCTGTCCACCTGTGACTCCACTTCCAAGGAGCTATGAACATGTACCCCTACATCTCTTTGTTCTGTAACTCTCCCCAACGCCCTACCATTAACTGAGTAAGTCCTGCCCTGGTTCAATCTGCCAAAATGCATCACCTCGCATTTGTCTAAATTAAACTCCATCTGCCATTCGTCAGCCCACTGGCCCAATTGATCAAGATCCCGTTGCAATTAGAGATAATTTTCTTCACTGTCCATTATGCCACCAATTTTGGTGTCATCTGCAAATTTACTAACCATGCCTCCTATATTCTCATCCAAATCATTAATATAAATGACAAATAACAGTGGACCCAGCACTTATCCCTGAGGCACACCGCTGGCCACAGGCCTCCAGCTTGAAAAACAACCCTCTACAGCCACCCTCTGGCTTCTATTAAAAAGCTAATTTTGTATCCATTTAGATACCTCACCCTGGATCCCGTGAGATTTAACCTTATTCAACAACCTACCATGTCAAAGGCCTTGCTAAAGTCTATGTACACAACATCAACTGCACTGCCCTCATCTACCATCTTGGTTACCCCTTCAAAAACTTAATCAAATTTGTGAGACATGATTTTCCACTCACAAAGCCATGCTGACAGTCCCTGATCAGTCCTTGTGTCTCTAAATGCCTGTAGATTCTGTCTCTCAAAATACCTTCCAACAACTTACCCACCACAGATGTGAGGCTCACTGGCCTCACTTCCCAGGCTTTTCCCTGCAGCCCTTTTTAAACAAAGGCACAACATTTGCCACTCTCCAATCTTCAGGCACCTCACCCGTGACAATCGATGATTCAAATATCTCTACTAGGGTACCCGCAATTTCCTCCCTCGCCTCCCACAATGTCCTGGGATACACTTCTGGGATAAAACCCGGGGACTTATCTACTTTGATGCACTTTAAGACTTCCAGCACCACCTCCTCTGTAATATGTACACTCCTCAAGACATCACTATTTATTTCCCCAAGTTCCCTAATATCCATGCTTTTCTCAACAGTAAATACTGATGAGAAATATTCATTTAGGATCGCACCTATCTCTTATGGATCCGCACATAGATGACCTTGTTGATCCTTAAGAAGCCTTACTCTCTCCCTTGTTACTCTTTTGCCCTTTATGTATTTGTAGAAGCTCTTTGGATTCTCCTTTGCCTTATCTGCCAAAACAATCTCGTGTCCCTTTTTGCCCTCCTGATTTCTCTCTTAACTCTACTCCTTCACCCCCCCTATACCCTTCAAGGGATTAGGAAGGGTGTAGTCACAATGTTGGGGGTTTACTATAGGCCTCCCAACATTCAGCGGGAGATAGAGGAGCAGATATGTAGGCAAATTTTGGCAAGGTGTAAAAGTGACAGGGTTGTTCTGGTGGGTGATTTTAACTTCCCCTAGATTGACTGGGACTCACTTAGTGCTCGGGGCGTGGATGGGGCAGAGTTTGTAAGGAGCATCCAGGAGGGCTTCTTGAAACAGTATGTAGATAATCTAACTGGGGAAGGGGCTGTACTGGACCTGGTATTAGGGAATGAGCCCGGCCAGGTGGTCGACGTTTCAGTAGGGGAGCAGTTCGGGAACAGTGACCACAATTCAGTAAGCTTTAAGGTACTGATGGATAAAGATGAGTGTAGTCCTCAGGTGAAGGTGCTAAATTGAGGAAGGCTAATTAGAACAATATTAGGCAGGAACTGAAGAATGTAGATTGGAGGCGGATGTTTGAAGGCAAATCAACATCTGGCATGTGGGAGGCCTTCAAGTGTAAGTTGATCGGAATTCTGGACCGGCACGTTCCTGTAAGGATGAAGGGTAAATATGCCAAATCTTGGGAACCTTGGATAACGAGAGATATTGTGAACCTCATCAAAAAGAAAGCGGAAGCATTTGTCAAGGCTGGGAACACATGAAGCAAGTGTGGAACACAAGGAAAGTAGAAAGAAACTTAAGCAAGGAGTAAGGAGGGCTAAAAGGGGTCATGAAAAATCATTGGCCAGCAGGATTAAGGAAAATTCCAAGGTTTTTTATACATATTTAAAGAGCAAGAGGGTTGGCCCACTCAAGGATAGGAGAGGAAATGGGTAAGGTATTAAATGAGTACTTTAGAAACATAGAAAACTACAGCACAAAACAGGCCCTTCGGCCCCACAAGTTGTGCCGAACATATCCCTACCTTTTAGGCCTACCTATAACCCTCCGTCCTATTAAATCCCATGTACTCATCCAGGAGTCTCTGAAAAGACCCTATTGAGTTTGCCTCCACCACCACTGGGCGGCACGGTAGCACAGTGGTTAGCACTGCTGCTTCACAGCTCCAGGGACCTGGGTTCGATTCCTGGCTTGGGTCACTGTCTGTGTGGAGTTTGCACATTCTCCTCGTGTCTGCGTAGGTTTCCTCCGGGTGCTCCGGTTTCCTCCCACAGTCCAAAGATGTGCGGGCTAAAATTGCCCCTTAGTGTCCTGGAGTGCGTAGATTAAAGGGATTAGCGGGTAAAATATGTAGGGATATGGGGGTAGGGCCTGGGTGGGATTGTGGTCGGTGCAGACTCGATGGGCCGAATGGCCTCTTTCTGTACTGTAGGATTTCTATGATTCTATGATTGACCACTGACGGCAGCCGATTGCACTCGCCCACCACCCTCTGTGTGAAAAACCTCCCCCTAACATTTCCCCGGTACCTACACCCCAGCACCTTAAACCTGTGTCCTCTCGTAGCAGCCATTTCCACCCTGGGAAAAAGCCTCTGAATGTCCACCCGATCTATGCCTCTCAACATCTTATATACCTCTATTAGGTCTCCTCTCATCCTACATCTCTCCAAGGAGAAAAGACCGAGCTCCCTCAGCCTATCCTCATAAGGCAGCAACTCAATCCAGGCAACATCCTTGTAAATCGCCTCTGCACCCTTTCAATCTTTTCCACATCCTTCCTGTAATGAGGCGACCAGAATTTGCGTCAGTATTCACCAAAGAGAAGGACTTGGTAGATGATGAGTCTGGGGAAGGGTGTATAGACAGTTTGGGTCATGTTGAGATCAAGATGGAGGAGGTATTGGGTGTCTTGAAAAACATTAAGGTAGACAAGTCCCCAGGGCCTGATGGGATACACCCCAGAATACTGAGAGAGGCAAGGGAGGAAATTGCTGGGGCCTTGAGAGAAATAGAAACATGGAAGATAGGAGCAGGAGGAGGCCATTTGGCCCTTCGAGCCTGCTCCTCCATTCATTACGATCATGGCTGATCATCCAACTCAATAGCCTAGTCCTGCTTTTTCCCACAGCCTTTGATCTCATTTGCCCCAAGTACTCTATCTAGCTGCCTCTTGAATACATTCAATGTTTTGGCATCAACTACTTCCTGTGTTAATTGCACAGGCTAACCAGTTTTTGGGTGAAGAAATGTCTCCTCACCTCCGTCCTAAATGGTCTACCCTAAATCCTCAGACTGTGACCCCTGGTTCTGGACTCCCCCACCATCGGGAACATCCTCCCTGCATTTATCCTCTCTCGTCCTGTTAGAATTTTATAAGTCTCAAATCTTTGTATCCTCTCGAGCTACAGGGTATGTCATGATGTGGAGATGCCGGCGTTGGACTCGGAGCAGTGCTCCAAAAGCTACCAAATAAACCTGTTGGACTTTAACCTGGTGTTGTGAGACTTCTTACTGTGTTTACGGGGGATGTCTCAGAGGATGGGAGTATAGCCAATGTTGTTCCTTTGTTTAAAAAGGGTAGTAAGGATAATCCAGGTAATTATAGGCCAGTGAGCCTTACGTCAGTGATGGGGAAGTTGTTGGAGAGGATTCTTTGAGGCAGTATTCACTCCCACTTTGAAACAAGTGGACATATTAGCGAGAGGCAACATGGTTTTGTGAAGGGGAGGTCGTGTCTCACTAACTTGATTGAGTTTTTCGAGGAAGTAACGAAGATGATAGATGAGGGTAGGGCAGTGGATGTTGTCTACATGGACTTCAGTAAGGCTTTTGACAAGGCTCCTCATGGCAGACTGTACAGAAGGTGAAGCCACACAGGATCAGAAGTGAGCTGGTAAGATGGATACAGAACTGGCTCGGTCATAGAATAGTAAGAAGTTTAACAACACCAGGTTAAGGTCCAACAGGTTTATTTGGTAGCAAAAGCCACAAGCTTTCGGAGACTTAGCCCCTTCTTCAGGTGAGTGGGAATTCTGTTCATAAACAGGGCATGTAAAGACACAAACTCAATTTACAGAATAATGATTGGAATGCGAATACTTACAGCTAATTAAGTCTTTAAGATACAAACAATGTGAATGGAGAGAGCATTAAGACAGGTTAAAGAGATGTGTATTGTCTCCAGACGGGAGAGCCAGTGAAACTCTGCAGGTCCAGGCAAGCTGTGGGGATTACAAATAGTGTGACATGAACCCAATATCCCGGTTGAGGCCATCCTCATGTGTGCGGAACTTGGCTATCAGTTTCTGCTCAGCGACTCTGCGCCTGTAGTTCCTTTGTCTCGTCTGCTTGGCAGAGTTTCGCAGCTGGTCTGCATCCTGAGCGCAAGTTGAGGATAAGGACTCTATCTTGGTTTCCAGGCTGCGGCGTTTGCTGTAGAGCTGGTGTATGAGGTGGTTGAGGAGTGTCAGAGAGGTGCGACGGCAAAGTCTCTCAGCGTAGTCTGTGTTATAGGTTGACCTGAGTGGGTTCGTGATCTGTAGTCCTTTCGGTATCTTGTCTGCTTTCTTGCATCTTTATAGAAACTTGATGTCTGTGTCGATATGCGCGATCTTCTTGGAGATCCTCTCCATTTGGAGCTGGCAGTTTGCGGTGTCGATGGTAGCTGGCATCTCCACATCATGACTGCCATCGACACCGCAAACTGCCAGCTCCAAGTGGAGAGGATCTCCAAGAAGATCGCGCATATCGACACAGACATCAAGTTTCTACAAAGATGCAAGAAAGCAGACAAGATACCGAAAGGACTACAGATCACGAACCCACCCAGGTCAACCTATAACACAGACTACGCTGAGAGACTTTGCCATCGCACCTCTCTCACACTCCTCAAACACCAGCTCTACAGCAAACGCCGCAGCCTGGAAACCAAGATAGAGTCCATATTCTCAACTTGCGCTCAGGATGCAGACCAGCTGCGAAACTCTGCCAAGCAGACGAGACAAAGGAACTACAGGCGCAGAGTCGCTGAGCAGAAACTGATAGCCAAGTTCCGCACACATGAGGACGGCCTCAACCGAGATATTGGGTTCATGTCACACTATCTGTAATCCCCACAGCTTGCCTGGACCTGCAGAGTCTCACTGGCTGCCCTGTCTGGAGACAATACACATCTCTTTAACCTGTCTTAATGCTCTCTCCACTCACATTGTTTGTATCTTAAAGACTTGATTAGCTGTAAGTATTCGCATTCCAACCAATATTCTGTAAATTGAGTTTGTGTCTTTACATGCCCTGTTTGTGAACAGAATTCCCACTCACCTGAAGAAGGGGCTAAGGCTCCGAAAGCTTGTGGCTTTTGCTACCAAATAAACCTGTTGGACTTTAACCTGGTGTTGTTAAACTTACTGTGTTTACCCCAGTCCAACCCCGGCATCTCCACATCGGTCATAGAAGACAGAGGGTAGCCGTGGAAGGGTGGGTTTCTGAATGGAGGACTGTGAATAGTGGCGTTCACACAGTAAGAAGTTTAACAACACCAGCTTAAAGTCCAACAGGTTTATTTGGTAGCAAAAGCCACTAATGGCGTTCCTCAGGGATCTGTGCTGGGACCATTGCTGTTTGTAATATATACAAATGATTTGGAGGAAAATGTAATTGGTTTGATCAGTAAGTTTGCAGACGACACAAAGGTTAGCGCAATTGCGGATGGCGATGAGAACTGTCAGAGGATACAGCAGGATATAGATCGGTTGGAGACTTGGTCGGAGAGATGGCCAATGGAGTTTAATGGAGAGATGGCCGATGGAGTCGATGGGGGCAGCACGGCAGCACAGTGGTTCGCACTGCTGCTTCACAGCTCCAGGGACCTGGGTTCGATTCCCGGCTTGTGTCACTGTCTGTGTGGAGTTTGCACATTCTCCTCGTGTCTGCGTGGGCTTCCTCTGGGTGCTCCGGTTTCCTCCCACAGTCCAAAGATGTGCGGGTTAGATTGATTGGCCATGCTAAAAATTGCCCTTAGTGTCCTGAAATGTGTAGGTTAGAGGGATTAGTGGGTAAATATGTAGGGATATGGGGGTGGGGCCTGGGTGGGTTTGTGGTCAGTGCAAACTCGATGGGCCGAATGGCCTCTTTCTGTATTGTAGAGTTTCTATGATTTCTATGATAATTCGGACAAATGTGAGGTAATGCATTTTGGAAGGTCTAATACAGATAGGAAATATACAGTAAATGGCAGAACCCTTCGGAGTATTGATAGGCAAAGGGATCTGGATGTACAGGTACACAGGTCACTGAAAGTGGCAACGCAGCTGTAGAAGGTAGTCAAGAAGGCATACGGTATGCTTGCCTTCATCGGCTGGGGTATTGAGTTTAAACATTGGCAAGTCATGCTGTAGCTTTATAGAACCTTAGTTAGGCCGCACTTGGAATATAGTGTTCAATTCTGGTCACCACACTACCGGAAGGATGTGGAGGCTTTGGAGAGGGTACAGAAAAGATTTACCAGGATGTTGCCTGGTTTGGAGGGCATTAGCTATGAGGAGAGGTTGGAGAAACTTGGTTTGTTCTCACTGGAGCGACGGAGGTTGAGGGGTGACCTGATAGAAGTTGACAAGATTATGAGAGGCATGGACAGAGTAGATACTCAGAAGCTTTTTCCCAGGGTGGAAGTGTCAATTGCTCGGGGGCACAGGTTTAAGGTGCGAGGGGCAAGGTTTAAAGGAGATGTACGAGGCAGATTTTTTACACAGAGAGTAGTGGGTACCTGGAACTCATTGCCGGGGGAGGTAGTGGAAGGGAATACGGGAGAGACTTTTAAGGGGCGTCTTGACAAATACATGAATAGGATGGGAATAGAGGGATATGGTCCCCGGAAGGGAGTTTTAGTTAAGTCGGGCAGCATGGTCGGTGCAGGCTTGGAGGGCCGAAAGGCCTGTTCCTGTGCTGTAATTTTCTTTGTTCTTTGTCAGGAGAAACAACAACTCTATATTTTTGTTCGTGGTATTCAAGTTCTGTACGATCAAATGACAATTAACCAACATCACAAAAATAGATTTTCTGGCCACTGACTTTGTTGTTTGTCGGAGCTTGCTGTGCACAAATTGTTTGTGCGTTCCTGCCATTATAACAGTGATGGCATATCATAAGTTGTAAGGGGATTCAGAATGGCTTGGGACCAAAGGTCAGCAGATCAGGATAGATAAGATTGGAGTATGTAGGTTACGGAAAGAGTTATAAAGCACTCAAACTATACTGCTTGCAGAGAGGTACATATAACCATGATTAGAGAATTTAGACATGTATTTTTGAAAACATATTTTGTATTAAAAGCATATACCTTTATTAACAACATAATACTCTCAGGCATGATGTGGCGTAGTTAAGTAAAACGAACTGCTTTCCATAAAACACAATACTGCAATTTAGCAAAGGGAAAAAAACAATTCTTATCAGTCATCTCCAGACAGCTCTTATGAATGGGATGCAAATTGAACCATGGACATCGGATAAGGGTGTCTGGGAGGAAACATCAGGAGACTATGAGTAAGACCCCTTAAGGTCCACAAACTGATCACGTAGTCCCATGCTGCCCAGGATTAAATGCCATTGGCCAGGGTATATAATCTATACTTATAAATTGCTCATATCCAGCTGGGGTGGGCAAATAGCCTTTGAAAATTGTATAATTGCAGAACTAAGACTAATGTAATGTCAGAGTTGATTTCGAACTGCCCCAAATCGCTCTTCCTTTTACATTGACGAAGTTTGGAAAATAAAGAACGTCTATAATCAGAGTACTGTCTCCGTGAGTCTTTGTGTTCGCTGAGACGAAATTAAGAGGGGAAATTCCCCCAAGTGGAAGGCAGCATAATACATCAACTCTGAAAAACGCTCCTACATAAGTGCTTCATTCTGAAGTGAAGTGACACAGTGGTTAGCACTGAGATGGGCTTCCTTCTCCACTGTAGGAATTCTTTAGTATTATGTCCTGACATCATGAAAAGCGCTTCATACATCCAAATCTTTCTTCCTTGTTTCTTCTTAATGCTGCATTGGATGTGAATCTAATTTTTAAATTTCTCTCACAAGTAGCTTAATCATTCCACTGTTGGTTATCCTCTCAGATTTTTTCTAACATTAAAATTTAATTGATCTCCAGTTGGTCATGAGCAGAGCTATGATTTTCAGGGGAAGTTGTGTTTTTACTCTGGATAAAGTGCAGACAGCTGTATAACTTGGCTTTGGTGGTCTTAGACTACTCTGAACAGGTAGCAGTCTCAAAATGGTGTCTGGGGATGTAACAAATGCATACACTGACAGGTAGATAATATATTGGCTCTGAGCAAGCCATCTATTGGCCGATTTGTAGGAATTATGTGTTTCTTCTTCAGAGCAATGGAAAATCTCGATGATTCGTCAGTGGTCTGTAAGTATGAATGTAAAAAGGCAGAAAACAAACAAAGACCAGCTGGTCCATTGAACCTGTCTGCACAAATAATGAAGGATCATGACCCTATTGATCCTTTGCACCAGCAGCCATATAAGGCGGGGGCCATGAAACACACAGCCAATTCAGTGAAAATAAATCTGGGAAATTTCCCTCTTGATCCATGTCTCAGATGTTTCCTTGGCATCTCTTGGCAGCATATCATGGCACAGTGGTTAGCACTGCTGCCTCACAGCACCAGGGACCCAGGTTCATTTCTGGGGTGACTGTCTGTGTGGAGGTTGCATGTTTTCACCCCCCATGTCTGCGTGGGTTTCCTCCTGGTGCTCCAGTTTCCGCCCACAGTCCAAAAATGTGCCGGTTAGGTGGATTGGCCATGATAAATGCACGAGGTTACGAGGATAGGGTGGAGGAATTGGCACAGGTAACGTGCGCTTTTGGAGGGTGGATGCAGACTCAGTGGGCTGAATGACCTCCTTCTGCACCCTGGGGACTCTTGAACTTAGAGGTCTGTGAGCATGCTCATCGCCTTAATTTAGACACATTACTACCAATGATGTCTGCACTGACTCAGCCATGATCACTGGATGGATTATGGCTTTATACCCAAAGACCTCCTGTTCAGTGAATTGGTCACTAGGTCACAACCTCTTGGGTGTATGTACCTCCACTACAAGGACTCCTGCAAGTGAGGTGCAAGGATGGTGAATATTGACACGTACAACTGGGAGACAGTCGCTGGTGGCCATGACCGGTGGAGGTTGATCATTTGGAAGGGCATTGGAAGAAGCAAGCAGAAATTTGAAGCTGACCGACATAAGCGACCAGAGAAAACTGAGGCCAGTAAATTATGCACCTTCTCAGGCCAGTATTTTGTTCTGCAACAAACACGGCAAATACTGTCATACCTGAGTGGGACTCCTAATCACACTCAGTGATGTCTAACGCAGAGTTGACCACCACAGTGCAAACCATCATCTCACCCCATCAACTATGACCCATCACCATCAATTATGCAAAGTGACTGCCTGCCTCTTTAGGGTCAAGAGACTCTCCACCTTTGCTCCAACCCTCAGTAAAATGTTCTTGTGGCAGGACCATATTGGCAAGGTGGTTCAACCTGGCTTACTACAATTTTAACATCCCTCCCCTGCCTCCCTGGGATAGGAAAATGCTGGCCAACATTTCCACTTGAGAGAATCCAAAACTTAGGGGCTATAAATACAAGATAGTTACTAATAAATCCAATAGGACAGTGCAGAAAAATGTTCTTTACTCAGTGAATGTTTAAAATGTGGGACTTCTGACCACATGATGTGGTTGAGGCAAATAGCTCAGATGCTTTCAGAAGAAAACTAGATGAGTACAAGAGAGAAAAGGCAACAGAAAGACATGGTGAAAGACTATGATGGGGTGAATGGAATGGGGAAAACCCATGGACGGTTTAAATACCAACGCATGGACTGAATAGTCCGATTCTGTGCTGTATGTTCTCCGTAATTCTAGAAAATTCTGCTTAACAGTTTTGGGAGGTTGATAAAATCCTACTTTTGGGAATACAAAAGTTATTGTACTTCTCCTCGTTGAAAGAAGTCTTCTCTCTATCCCTCAGTGATACAGAATGAACTTTTTTAATTCCCTCAGTACCTGCTCAGGACTGACCTTCGCACTCCAGCTACTGTTAATGTGCGAAGAATTCCAAATGAGCATTCTGTTTAGCAATGTACCAGAATGCTTTCAGTCCCGTTTCTATTAGAGACACAAGTATGTTGGCCTACTGGGAAAATCATATATTGCACAGCTGCAGTTAAGAACTTCAAATGAGGTTATAACTGCTGACGTCTACCTGAAGAAGTGAAAAGTTTGAGTAAGCTTTTAGATGATGACCTTGGATGATGGCTATGAGGAGATATAGTCACCACAGAGATATATCGTTCACAAGCAGTGAGATGTGAATTTCAACTGCCTGAGTGAGGTTATTGAGTATTAATTGAGTAGATTGGTAGGCGTGACAGTAAAAAGAGGGGAGAGGTTTAAGCTAAGTGACATAGAATACAATGGACTGGAAACATGCTAACATAATGCCCTTCTTCAAAAAGGGAGGGAGACAAAATGTAGAAAAATATGGGCCAATTAGTTTAACATATGTTCTTGGGAAATTGTTAGAATCCATTTTAAAGGAAGTAATAACAGGATGTTTAGAAAGTCAAAATACAACCCATTAGAGTCAGCATGGTTTTATGAAGACTAATGGTTTCATGTTTGACTAATTTGATTGAGTTCTTTGAAGATGTAACAACCAAGCTGGATAATGGTGATCCTGTAGATGTAGTATATCTGGACTTGCAGAAGGCTTTTGATAAAGTGCCGCACTAAATGTTAATACATAAGGTTAGTTCACATGGGATTAGGGGTAATTTATTATCTTAGATGGAGGATTGGCTAACCAACAAAAATCAGAGAGTCAGGATTAATGTTTTATTTTCTGGTTGTCAAGATGTAACCAGTGGTGTGACATTACTCTGCCTTTAAGAAATGTATTTGTCATGTTCCTTGTACAGGATCTGTTTTAGCAGATTGCCATTGTGTCTATATCGAGCAGACCTTGTTACTCCAAAAGTATAATTGTTTCTCGTTGCTAGAATATGTGTTTTAATCTGGACTCATGCTGTTCTCTTTTTAGTGGTTCCAGGGTTTTGCAGAGTCGGTCTTGATTGGTTGGTTCATAGGTAAGGTCATATGACTGGGTGGAGCCAGGCTGACACAGAATTCAAGGTTAGATGCTGTTTTGGAAGTTGTAGAGAGAGATATCCCTTTCTATCTCTGAGATCTGGAAACTGTGAGCTGCCAGAGACGAAGCTTACTTCTCTGAAGTTCTGCTGTTTGAGGATATATCCTTCTCTGGAAACTATTTCTGGATCTCTGTCCAGAAGTTTTAAAAGGCTGTAAATCTAGCACCCAAGTAAGCATCTTTGCTTTCTGAGATAACTGGTTCTAAATAAGCGATTTATGTCAAAAATGTAACAATAGAGATAGCTAGCTGTTAAGAATTATACTTTAAGAACAAAGAACAATACAGCACAGGAACAGGCCCTTCGGCCCTCCAAGCCCGTGCCGCTCCCTGGTCCAAACTAGACCATTCTTTTGTATCCCTCCATTCCCACTCCGTTCATGTGGCTATCTAGATAAGTCTTAAACGTTCCCAGTGTGTCCGCCTCCACCACCTTGCCTGGCAGCGCATTCCAGGCCCCCACCACCCTCTGTGTAAAATATGTCCTTCTGATATCTGTGTTAAACCTCCCCCCCTTCACCTTGAACCTATGACCCCTTGAGAACGTCACCACCGACCTGGGCATCCTATCTATGCCTTTCATAATTTTATACACCTCTATTAAGTCTCCCCTCATCCTCCGTCTTTCCAGGGAGAACAACCCCAGTTTACCCAATCTCTCCTCATAACTAAGCCCCTCGATACCAGGCAACATCCTGGTAAACCTCCTCTGTACTCTCTCCAAAGCCTCCACGTCCTTCTGGTAGTGTGGCGACCAGAACTGGACGCAGTATTCCAAATGCGGCCGAACCAACGTTCTATACGTCTGCAACATCAGACCCCAACTTTTATACTCTATGCCCCGTCCTATAAAGGCAAGCATGCCCTATGCCGCCTTCACCACCTTCTCCACCTGTGACGTCACCTTCAAGGATCTGTGGACTTGCACACCCAGGTCCCTCTGCGTATCTACACCCTTTATGGTTCTGCCATTTATCGTATAGCTGCTCCCTACATTATTTCTACCAAAATGCATCACTTCTCATTTATCAGGATTGAACTCCATCTGCCATTTCTTTGCCCAAATTTCCAGCCTATCTATATCCTTCTGTAGCCTCTGACAATGCTCCTCACTATCTGCAAGTCCTGCCAATTTTGTGTCATCTGCAAACTTACTGATCACCCCAGTTACACCTTCTTCCAGATCGTTTATATAAATCACAAACAGCAGAGGTCCCAATACAGAGCCCTGCGGAACACCACTAGTCACAGGCCTCCAGCCGGAAAAAGACCCTTCCACTACCACCCTCTGTCTTCTGTGACCAAGCCAGTTCTCCACCCATCTAACCACCTCCCCCTTTATCCCATGAGATCCAACCTTTTTCACCAGCCTACCATGAGGGACTTTGTCAAACGCTTTACTAAAGTCCATATAGACGACATCCATGGCCCTTCCCTCGTCAACCATTCTGGTCACTCCTTCAAAAAACTCCACCAGGTTAGTGAGGCATGACCTCCCTCTCACAAAACCATGCTGACTATCGTTAATGAGTTTATTCCTTTCTAAAGGACAGTGGTTAGCACTGCTGCTTCACAGCTCCAGGGTCCCGGGTTCGATTCCCGGCTCAGGTCACTGTCTGTGTGGAGTTTGCACATTCTCCTCGTGTCTGCGTGGGTTTACTCCGGGTGCTCCGGTTTCCTCCCACAGTCCAAAGATGTGCGGGTTAGGTTGATTGGCCAGGTTAAAAATTGCCCCTTAGAGTCCTGGGATGCATAGGTTAGAGGGATTAGTGGGTAAATATGTGGGGGTAGGGCCTGGGTGGGATTGTGGTCGGTGCAGACTCGATGGGCCGAATGGCCTCCTTCTGCACTGTAGGGTTTCTATGATTCTATGATTCTAAATGCGCATACATCCTATCTCTAAGAATCTTCTCCAACAACTCCCCCACCACGGACGTCAAGCTCACCGACCTATAATTATCCGGGTTTTCCTTCCTACCCTTCTTAAATAACGGGACCACATTAGCTATCCTCCAATCCTCTGGGACCTCACCTGCGTCCAGTGACGAGACAAAGATTTGCGTCAGAGGCCCAGCGATTTCATCTCTCGTCTCCCTGAGCAGCCTTGGATAGATTCCATCAGGCCCTGGGGATTTGTCAGTCTTTATATTCTCTAACAAACCTAACACTTCCTCTCTTGTAATGGAGATTTTCTCCAACGGTTCAACACTCCCCTCCGAGACACTCCCAGTCAACACATCCCCCTCCTTTGTGAATACCGACGCAAAGTATTCATTTAGGATCTCCCCTACTTCTTTGGGCTCCAAGCATAATTCCCCTCTTTTGTCCCTGAGAGGTCCAATGTTTTCCCTGACAACCCTTTTGTTCCTAACGTATGAATAAAATGCCTTGGGATTCTCCTTAATCCTGTCTGCCAAGGACATTTCGTGACCCCTTTTTGCCCTTCTAATTCCCCGTTTGAGTTCTTTCCTACTTTCTTTGTACTCCTCCAGAGCTCCCTCCGTTTTTAGCTGCCTGGACCTAACATACGCCTCTCTTTTCTTTTTGACCAGTCCCTCAATTTCCCTGGTTATCCACGGTTCTTGAATCCTACCCTTCCTATCCTTTTTTACAGGCACATGCCTGTCCTGTAGCCCTAACAACTGTTCCTTAAAAGACTCCCACATGGCAGATGTGGATTTACCCTCAAACAGCCTCTCCCAATCAAGAGCTGCCAATTTCTGCCTAATCCCACTAAAGTTAGCCTTCCCCCAATCCAACACCTTACCCTTGGGACACCACTCATCCTTTTCCATCACTATCCTAAAGCTAACAGAATTGTGGTCACTATTTGCCACATGTTCCCCTCCCGAAACTTTGAAGACCTGACCGGGCTCATTCCCCAGTACTAGGTCCAGTATAGCCCCCTCTCTCGTCGGGCTATCTACATATTGTTCCAAAGAACCCTCCTGTACGCATTTTACAAATTCCTCCCCATTCAGAGTCCCAGCTCTCGGCGATTTCCAGTCTATACCAGGGAAGTTGAAGTCTCCCACTACAACAACCCTATTTTTCCTGCACCTATCCAGTATCTGGATAGGGATGTGTTGACTGGGAGTGTCTCGGAGGGGAGTGTTGAACCGTTGGAGAAAATCTCCATTACAAAGGAGGAAGTGTTAGGTTTGTTAGAGAATTTAAAGACTGACAAATCCCCAGGGCCTGATGGAATCTATCCAAGGCTGCTCAGGGAGACGAGAGATGAAATCGCTGGGCCTCTGACGCAAATCTTTGTCTCATCACTGGACGCAGGTGAGGTCCCAGAGGATTGGAGGATAGCTAATGTGGTCCCGTTATTTAAGAAGGGTAGGAAGGATAACCCGGGTAATTATAGGCCGGTGAGCTTGACGTCCATGGTGGGGAAGTTGTTGGAGAGGATTCTTAGAGATAGGATGTATGCGCATTTAGAAAGGAATAAACTCATTAACGATAGTCAGCATGGTTTTGTGAGAGGGAAGTCATGCCTCACTAACCTGGTGGAGTTTTTTGAAGAAGTGACCAAAATGGTTGACGAGGGAAGGGCCGTGGATGTCGTCTATATGGACTTTAGTAAAGCGTTTGACAAAGTCCCTCATGGTAGGCTGATGAAAAAGGTTGGATCTCATGGGATAAAGGGGGAGGTGGCTAGATGGGTGGAGAACTGGCTTGGTCACAGAAGACAGAGGGTGGTAGTGGAAGGGTCTTTTTCCGGCTGGAGGCCTGTGATTAGTGGTGTTCCGCAGGGCTCTGTATTGGGACCTCTGCTGTTTGTGATTTATATAAATGATCTGGAAGAAGGTGTAACTGGGGTGATCAGTAAGTTTGCGGATGACACAAAATTGGCAGGACTTGCAGATAGTGAGGAGCATTGTCAGAAGCTACAGAAGGATATAGATAGGCTGGAAATTTGGGCAAAGAAATGGCAGATGGAGTTCAATCCTGATCAATGCGAAGTGATGCATTTTGGTAGAAATAATGTAGGGAGGAGCTATATGATAAATGGCAGAACCATAAAGGGTGTAGATACGCAGAGGGACCTGGGTGTGCAGGTCCACAGATCCTTGAAAGTGACGTCACAGGTGGAGAAGGTGGTGAAGAAGGCATATGGCATGCTTGCCTTTATAGGACGGGGCATAGAGTATAAAAGTTGGGGTCTGATGTTGCAGATGTATAGAACGTTGGTTCGGCCGCATCTGGAATACTGCGTCCAGTTCTGGTCGCCACACTACCAGAAGGACGTGGAGGCTTTGGAGAGAGTACAGAGGAGGTTTACCAGGATGTTACCTGGTATGGAGGGGCTTAGTTCTGAGGAGAGATTGGGTAAACTGGGGTTGTTCTCCCTGGAAAGACGGAGGATGAGGGGAGACTTAATAGAGGTGTATAAAATTATGAAAGGCATAGATAGGGTGAACGGTGGGAAGCTTTTCCCCAGGTCGGTGGTGATGTTCACGAGGGGTCATAGGTTCAAGGTGAAGGGGGGGAGGTTTAACACAGATATCAGACGGACATATTTTACACAGAGGGTGGTGGGGGCCTGGAATGCGCTGCCAGGCAAGGTGGTGGAGGCGGACACACTGGGAAAGTTTAAGACTTATCTAGACAGCCATATGAACGGAGTGGGAATGGAGGGATACAAAAGAATGGTCTAGTTTGGACCAGGGAGCGGCGCGGGCTTGGAGGGCTGAAGGGCCTGTTCCTGTGCTGTTTTGTTCTTTTTATCTCCTGACATATCCGTTCTTCCACTTCCCTTGGGCTGTTGGGGAGCCTGTAGTATACCCCCAACATAGTGACTGCGCCCTTCCTGTTTCTAAGCCCCACCCAGAGTGACTCGTTACACGACCCCTCTGAATTGTCCTCCCTCTGCACCGCTGTAATATGCTCTCCAACTAATACTGCTACTCCCCCACCTCTTTTGGCCCCTCCTCTGTCTCGCCTAAAACACTTGTACCCCGGAATATTCAGCTGCCAGTCCTGTCCCTCTTTCCATAGAAGAACCATAGAAAATTACAGCTCAGAAACAGGCCTTTTGGCCCTTCTTGTCTGTGCCGAACCATTTTATGCCTAGTCCCACTGACCTGCACTTGGACCATATCCCTCCACACCCCTCTCATCCATGAACCCGTCCAAGTTTTTCTTAAATGTTAAATGTTTACCACTTTATCCGGCAGCTCATTCCACACTCCCACCACTCTCTGCATGAAGAAGCCCCCCCTAATATTCCCTTTAAACTTTTCTCCTTTCACCCTTAACCCATGCCCTCTGGTTTTTTTCTCCCCTAGCCTCAGCGGAAAATGCCTGCTCGCATTCACTCTATCTATACCCATCAAAATCTTATACACCTCTATCAAATCTCCCCTCAATCTTCTACGCTCCAGGGAATAAAGTCCCAACCTATTCAATCTCTCTCTGTAACTCAGCTTCTCAAGTCCCGGCAACATCCTTGTGAACCTTCTCTGCACTCTTTCAACCAAGTCTCTGTCACCGCAACCACATCCAAATTCCTCGTGAGCATTTAGGCCCTAGGTTCGTCTGTCTTACCTGCTACGCTCCTTGCATTGAAGTATAAGCACTCCAGACCTCCAGGCCCAGTGAGGTCATCCTCCCCCAGAGTGCTCTTCTTCTTTGCCAGCCTTGTCCCAGCCCCAAGCTTGTCCCCAGCCTCTATACTTGTAGACCTAATATTTTGATCCCCACCCCCCTGCCATACTAGTTTAAACCCCCCCGAACTGCACTAGCAAAACTCCCAGCCAGGATATTCGTGCCCTTCCAACTTAGTTGTGACCCGTCCTTCTTGTACAGGTGCCATCCTCTCCTGAAAACTTCCCATTGATCTAGGAAAATGAAGCCCTCCCTCCTGGACCAGTCCTTTAGCCAAGCATTCAATTGTACTAACTCCCTGTTCTTAGCCTCACTGGCACGAGGCATTGGGAGCAGCCCAGAGATGGCCACCCTGGAGGCCCTACTTTTTAGTCTATTTCCCAACTCCCTGAATTGCTCTCGTAGGATCCCCCTGCTCTTCCTATCTACGTCATTTGCACCAATGTGTACAATGACATCCGTTTCTTTATCTTCCCCTTTTAAGATGCCTCCTATCCGCTTGGAGACATCCATTACCCCAGCACCAGGTAGGCAGACTACCATCCTGGAGTCCCGTTCGCACCCACAGAATCGCCTGTCCGTGCCTCTAACCGACGCATCCCCCACCACTATTGCTCTCCTAACCCCTCTCTTTCCTTTCCGGGCCACAGAGCCTGACTGTGTGCCAGTGACCTGGTCACTGTGGCTTACCCCTGGAGAGTCATCCTCCTCCACACTATCCAAAACAATATACTTGTTTTGGAGGGGGACAACCGCAGGTGACCCCTCCACTAATTGCTCACTCCCCTCCCCTCTCACACCTGCCGCCGAGCCCTTCCTATTATGAGAGACAGCCACTGGAGTACTCTCTGGTACGTTACCCTTCTGACCTTTACTCCTCCTAACTGTGACCCACGTGTCTTCCTCCCGATGCCCCGGTGTAACTAGTTCCCTCTAACTCATGTCAATTATTCTCTCATTCTCCCTGACTGGACTAGACTTTACCATGGTTAAGTATTTTAATTGGGAAAAGGTATGCTAATTATTTTTGTTATTTTCTCACTGTGTTATTAAATAAAGTTTGTTTTGATAAAAGCTTCTAAGTGGATCAATTGAATCATACCTGGAGTGAAATACCTTACGCTGACCCTAGTGCCAAAATCAAAAGGAAAAGTTAGGGTCCAGGCTAACTTCAGAATATACCTTGGAGTTTATGATCTGGACCCTAACAGTGGGGTGCCACAGAGCTCAGTCCTTGTGGTCCAGAAATTTACAATCTATATTGAGGCCTTGGATGTTGGGATAGTTGGTACCATAGCCAAATTTTCAAATGACAAGAAAATAGGTGGGATAGTAAGTTGTGATAATGAAATATGAAATTTACAAATGGATATGAATAGGTTAAGTGAATGGGGCTAAGTTTGGTAGATGGAGTTAACACGGATAAGTGTGAGGTTATCCATTTTGGTTGGAAAAATACAAAGGCAAATTATTATTTAAATAGAGAGAAACCTCAGTGTTTCAATGCAGAGGGATCTGGGAATTCTTGTGCATGAATCACAGAAAACCAGTATACAGGGTACAGCAGATAATAAGGAAGGCAAATGGAATTTTGGCATTTATTGCTAAAGGAATAGAATATACAAGTTGTGAATTGTTCCTATTGTACAAAGCATTAATGTGACCGCACTTAAAATATTCAGTACAGTTTTGGTCCCCTTACATGAGAAGGGATGTTGTTTAATTGGAGACAGTCCAGAGGGGATTCCAGAGACTAGGAGTTTGTCTTAGGAAGAAAGATTGGACAATTTAGGCCTATACTCCCTGGAGTTTAAAAGAATGAGAGGAAATCTAATTGAGGTGTACAAGATGATAAAGGGGAATTGGAAAACTAGATGTATGGAGAGGATGTTTCCTCTTGTAGAGAAATCTAGAACAAGAGATCAGAGTTTTAGATAAGGGGTAGCAGATTTAAAACAGAGATGAGGAGAAATGATTTCTCTCAAAGGTTTGAGTCTATGGCATTCACTATGCCAGAGCACGGTGGATATTGGGACTTTGAGTAAATTTAAGGAGGAGATGGAAATATTTTTAATTAGTAATGGGTTGAAAGGTTATGGCGAATGGACAGGAAAGTGGAGTTGAGGCCGAGACAAGATCAGCCGTGATCGGATTGAATAGTGGAGCAGGCACAAGGGGCTAAATTGCCTACTTCTCCTCCTAGTTCTTATGACTTAATAGTTGCCATTGTTTTGAATCCGCTGCCTGGCCGGGTGATGGAGGCAGATTCATTTATAACTTCCAAAATTGAACTGGAGAACTTTCTGAAGAGGGTTGGAAGGTTTTAAATGTTGTAGGGCTATGGTGAATGTACAAGGAAGTCAGAGTAATTGGCTAACTCCTTCAAACAGTCAGCACAGACATAATGGGCCACCTTCTGTGTTGTATCATTCTATTGTAGTTTTTTTTGACTCCAGTTCTCTCGGAATTGACTTCTACTTGCCTGTGAATCTGCCCCTCATAAACGCTGTTTAAAAGCTGTGTAATATTTGATGCACCATTGATTACGCAAAGACTCATTGTTGCGAAATAACAGGCTTTTATTAACGAAAGAACTGGAGCACACCCGAACCGATAGCTAATCCGAACTGAGGCAAAAGAGGCGGAGAGCAGCTACCTTTATACCCAGAGAAGGGCGGAGTCCCAGATTGAGGCAGCAAGGGCGTGTCCAGGCATATTACGTAACAGACAATACTATAGTGGTTCACCACATTCACCCCCTGTTTAAAAAAAAGTTTGGCGGGGGCGAGGTGGTGGAACGACAGTCACAGAGTTACAAGTTCAGTCTCTCCGGGGGCTTGATCTGCCGCTGCCACCACCGCAGTGTCGGCCGTGATGCCGGTTCTGGAGACCGCGGTGATGAGTCAGACGCCAGTCCATAATCGGTGAAGTCGTCCGTCGAGCCTTCAGACTGCCGGGTGTGTGGAGGCTGCTCCTGGGGCTCAGGCGTGCCGTACAAGGGGGCCAGATGAGTGTGCTGCGACCCTGGTGCATCATGGGCAACGTTGGGAGCTGGGGGTGAGGGACCGTGGGATGTAGTACCTGCGGGTGCCAGGTCGCGAATGGAGACCGTGTCCTCCCGCCCGTCATGATATGCCACATAGGCGTATTGGGGGTTGGCGTGGAGGAGTTGGACCATTTCGACCAGGGGGTCCGATTTATGGGTCCGCACGTGCTTCCGGAGCAGGACAGGGCCTGGGGACGTCAGCCACGACGGTAGTGAGGTCCCCGAGGAGGACTTCCTGGGGAAAACAAACATTCGTTCATGAGGGGTGGCGTTGGTAGCCGTGCACAGTAGTGACCTAATTTAGTGTAGCACATCAGGGAGGACCTCTTGCCAGCAGGAGACTGGAAGACCCTTAGACCGGAGAGCTAATAAAACAGCCTTCCAGACTGTCGCGTTCTCCCTCTCCACCTGTCCGTTCCCCCTGGGGTTGTAACTGGTGGTCCTACTCAAGGCTATACCTTTGGAGAGCAGGTACTGGCGCAGCTCGTCACTCATAAAAGAGGAACCCCGGTCGCTATGAATATAGCTAGGGAAACCAAACAGGGTGAAGAGGCTGTGGCCGAGGTCATATCTGGGCAGGGAATAGCGAAGGGGAACCGTGAATACTCATCGATGACGTTGAAGAAGTATATGTTGCGGTCAGAAGAGGGGAGGGGGCCTTTGAAGTCAATGCTTAGGCATTCGAAAGGGCGGGTGGCTTTGATGAGGTGTGCTCTGTCTGGCCGATAGAAGTGCGGCTTGCACTCTGTGCAGACTTGGCAGTGCCTGGTTACAGACCTGACTTCCTCGATGGAATAGGGCAGGTTCTGGGCCTTGATGAAGTGGAAGAACCTGGTCACCCCCGGGTGGCAGAGGCCATCGTGGAGAGTCTGTAACCGGTCTAGGTTCGCGCTGGCACAGGTCCCCCGGGACAGGGCGTCTGGGGGTTAATTGAGCTTCCCAGGCCGTTATAAAATGTCGTAATTGTAGGTGGAGAGCTCGATCCCCCACCTCAAAATCTTATCATTCTTGATTTTGCCCCGCTGCGCGTTATTGAACATAAAGGCGACGGACCATTGGTCCGTGAGCAGGGTGAACCGTTTGCCAGCGAAGTAGTGGCGCCAGTGCCGCACAGCCTCCACGATGGCTTGTGCCTCTTTTTCGACAGAGGAGTGTCGAATTTCAGGGCCCTGGAGGGTGCGCGAGAAGGCGGCCACGGGTCTGCCCGCCTGGTTAAGAGTGGCGGCTAGGGCAAAGTCAGACGCATCGCTCTCCACCTGAAATGGGGTGGATTAGTCTACAGCGTGCATCGTGGCCTTCACGATATCCGCTTTGATGCGGTCAAAGGCCAGCCGAGCCTCCGCCGCTAGGGGAAAAGATGTGGATTTGATGAGCGGAAGGGGTTTGTCCGCATAATTGGGGACCCACTGGGCGTAGTACGAGAAGAAGCCTAGGCATCTCCTCAGTGCTTTGAGGGTGGTGGGGAGGGGAAGTTCCAGGAGGGGACGCATGCGGTTGGGGTCGGGGCCGATGACCCCGTCCTCCACAACACAACCAAGGATGGCGAGGTGGCGCATGCGGAATACACACTTCTCCTTATTATAGGTCAGATTGAGGAGTGCCGCGGTGTGGAGGAATTTTTGGAGGTTGGCGTCGTGGTCCTGCTGATCATGGCCGCAGATGGTGATGTTATCCAAGTACGGGAAGGTGGCCCGCAGCCCGTTCTGGTCCACCATTCGGTCCATCTCACGCTGGAAAACCGAGACCCTATTGGTGACGCCGAAGTGGACTCGAAGGAAGTGATAGAGACGGCTATCCGCCTTGAAGGCAGTGTATTGGCGGTCTTCTGGGCGGATAGGGAGCTGGTGGTATGCAGACTTCAAATCAATGGTGGAGAACACCCGATATTGTGCAATCTGATTGACCATGTCAGAGATGCGGGGAAGGGGATACGCGTCCTGCTGCGGGTATCGGTTAATGGTCTGACTGTAGTCGATAACCATGCGATGTTTCTCCCCAGTCTTTACAATCACCACTTGGGCTCTCCAGGAGCTCGTACTGGCCTCAATGATCCCCTCTCCCAGGACGCGTTGCACCTCGGACTTAATATACGCCCTATCCCCAGCGCTGTACCGTCTGCTTTTGGTGGCAATGGGCTTGCAGTCGGGGGTGAGGTGTTCAAAGAGCGAGGGAGGGGCGACTTTAAGGGTCGAGAGACCACAGGTGGTGCGCGGTGGCTGGTCTAATAGCTGTGGGTTTTGGACGGAGATCGGGGCAAAAGGCCCATTATACACCATGGTGACACTCCCAAGGTGACACATGAAATCTAGCCCCAGTAGTACAGCAGCGCAGAGCTGTGGCAGCACGAGGAGCCTGCACTTCTCGTACACCGTGCCCCGTACAGTCAGAGTTGCTACACAGCAGCCGAGGACATTCACCGACTGGGACGTCGAAGCCATGGAGATTGATTGCTGCATTGGCAGTACTGGCAGTGCGTAGCGACTCACCGTGCGAGGGTGGATAAAACTCTCCGTACTCCCACTGTATAATAAGCAGTTAGTCGTGTGGCCGTTTATCTTGATGTCCATCATAGACCAGGCGAGTTGGTGAGGCCTGGACTGGCCTAACGCGACCGAGACCACCGTCGGATTAGGCGAGGAGCCGTACGCGGTGGATGGTCCCGAAATGGCAGCTCCCGTGGATCGCATATGGCTGATGGCGTCCAAGATGGCGGCCTCCGTGGGTCGTACGTGGCCGATGGCGCCCAAAATGGCGGCTCCCATGGATTGCACGTGGCCGATGGCGTCGAAGACGGTGCCTCCCGCGGGTCGCACGCGGCGCTGCTGGGCCTGGAGGCTGATTTCGCCCTGCAAACTTTCAAGTAATGGCCCTTCTTACCGCAGCCAGAGCAGATCGCGTCTTTCGCTGGGCAGCGTCGTCGTGGGTGCTCCTCCAGGCTGCAGAAGTAGCACCTCGGGCCTCTGGAGACTGCCGCAGTGGTCAGTTCGGCGTTGGAACGGGGCGTGGCGTAGGTTTGCGGCCCTCCCGGCTACAGAGATGGCTGCGGTTGCAGTGTCCACGGTGCGCCCTCGTGGTCGGGGGTGTAGGCCTCGAGATTCCGGAAAGCCACCTCCAGCGAGCCGGCAAGCTCCACAGTTTTCTTCAGGTCCAGCCCACCTTGTTCCAGCAGACGCTGACGGATATAGGTCGACCTGATGCCTGCGACAAAGGCATCTCTGATCAGGTCGTCGGCGTTTTGGGCGGCTGAAACGGCCTTGCAGCTGCAGGCTCTGCCGAGTGCACACAGTTCGCGCAGGAATTGTTCAGTCGATTCCCCCGGCTGTTGTCTGCAAGTGGCCAGCAGATGTCTGGCGTAGACCTCATTCGGCTGCCGGTTGTACTGGCTCTTTAGAAGATCGATTGCCTCCTGGTAAGTTTCCGCATCTCAGATCATCGCGAAGACGTGAGCACTAACGCAGGCGTGGAGCACGTGAAGTTTGTCGATGTCGGTTACGACGGCGGCGGAGGAGGAGGCGATGAAGGTCTCGAAACAGCGCAGCCAGTGATCAAAAGAATTTGAGGCCCCAACGGCCTGGGGATCCAAGTCCAATTTATCAGGTTTAAGAGTTGCTCCATCCCAAAGACTTTCGTTAATAAAATTGATGCACCATTGATTACGCAAAGACTCGTTGTTGCGAAATAACAGGCTTTTATTAACGAAAGAACTGGAGCACACCCGAACCGATAGCTAATCCGAACTGAGGCAAAAGGGGCGGAGAGCAGTCACCTTTATACCCAGAGAAGGGCGGAGCCCCGGATTGAGGGAGCGTGTCCAGGCGTAACACACAAACAGACAATACTATAGTGGTTCACCACAACATTAAAAGAGCAAAGGCTAAAACAGTGCATAAAATCAGAGAATGGTTACAACGCTCCTTTGAACCTTTGTGTATGTGTTGGCTGTCTTTAAGAAAATTTACTGCTACTGTACAAAGCATTAATGTGACCGCACTTAAAATATTGAGTTCAGCTTTGGCCCCCTAACACGAGGAGGGATGTAGCAACTCACCTCACTCTCTGACCCTTGCCCCATAATTCTGCAATCATTTTTTAAATTCAGGTGCTTACCCAATTCCCTTTTGAAACCTTGAATTCAACCTGGCTCTACCACAGTCGCAGGCAGTGCATTCCTGATCCTAACCACTTATTCTATAAAAAAAAGTTTTTGCTCCTATCGTTGCTGGTTCTTTTTCCAGTCACATTAAATCAATGTCCTTCATTCTTCCTCAAAAGGAAACAGTTTCTCAATATCCATTCTGCTCAGACCCCTCATGATTTTGAACATTTCTATCAAGTCTCCTCTCAACCAAGCCTCCTCTAAGCAGGAAAACTGCAGCTTGTCCGAATGTATCCACATTTCTGAAGTCCTTCATCCCTGGAACCATTCTTGTGAATCCTCTCTGAAACTTTGCCTTGGATGGTGTCAGACTGGGCTCAAAGGTCTTTCTAAATTCTGTAATGGGACAATTTAAAGAAGTTGATGGATGATTTAAATTTGGATTCCTGGAGTCAGCAGTTGCCGGGTTGGTTTTTAGATGCCTCCCTCAGTGTATGGCTGGTCAAGCAACAGGCAGGGCTCAAGCTTGAAGGATAGAAGGAGAGAGAAAGTGAGTGTCCACTTAGGGACCACCACCTTCTGCATCTCTTCTTCTGCTCACTTGCCTGGAATAAAACAATTTCTTAAACACAAAGAGGGTTAATTAACTCAACACATGATCCGCTCTAACCAACTGAACAATTATTAAAACATTGTCATAGCAAGTTGATTCCAGGCCCATGATTTAGACATATTAGATAATGACTTCAAAAGTCCCCTCCTCCGCTAGGGTCCAAAGTGTCTGTGTCTAATGGTTTGTTCCACACTCAATTGAATACACAGATAGTGCCTGGATGCTTTGTGAATGGGTGAGCAGGTGAACCATTTTTCGAAGGTGATTGATGGACTCTTCAGGACAGCCTGATTCTAGTTTTAGTTTATTTATTCGTGTCAAAAGTAGGCTTACATTAACACTGCAATGAAGTCACTGTGAAAATCTCCTAGTCGCCACACTTTAGCACCTGTTTGAGGAAGAATTTAGCATGGCCAATGCATCTAACCAGCACGTCTTTTGGACTGTGGGAGGAAACTGGAGCACCCGGAGGAAACCCACGCAGACACTGGGAGAATATGCAGACTCCACACAGACAGTGACCCAAGCCGGAACTGAACCTGCGTCCCTGGCACTGTGAGGCAGCAGTGCTAACAACTTTGCCACCATTTTATTTGTTTTGGAAATTGTATGGTACAGTGATGTTCCGAACCTTGGAAGCCTGCTGTTTTAAGTCAATGGAATGCTGCCTTTCAGTTTTTTAAAACTCAACAAGTGATTTCAGCCCAATTAATAAATGAAGGTTTTTTGGTATACATCATGGCTTTATGACACTGAGAAATGACAGTTCACCACCACTGCTCTCTGTTTCCTATCGCTCAGCCAACTTTAAGTCAATTTTGTCACTTTTTCTCTTATTTCGCAGGCTTAAGCTTTGCTGGCAAGCCTACTACTTGTTACTTTTTCAAATGCCTTTGCCAGTCCAGACACACATCAGCCATGTCAGCCTCATGAAACGTCTGTTACCTCAATAACTGCTCATTTTGTTCTGTATCATCATTTCTAAATATTTTCCCAACATCATGGTTAACCTGGCTGGCATGTAGTTGCTGGGTTTATCCTTGCACCCTTGTTGAAAAAGTGTGAAACGTTTTCAATTTTCCATTTCTCTAGCACCACTACCCATGTAGAAGAAGGTTTAGAAGATTACGGCCAATAGATCCACAATTTCCACTGCTTCCCTCAGCATCCTTTATTGCGTGTGATATTTTATCAAATTTTAAGTACAGTTAATCTTTCTAATACATCTGCCTGATCAATTATTGGCCCATCTAGTATCCAAAACCACCTCATCCTTCACTATGAATGTACCATAGAAAAGAAAAATGTAAAGTATTAATTTAGTTCCTCAGCTATTCCTTTGACCTCCGTATATAACCCTTGCTTTTATTCCCATTTTATTATTGATTTGTCTTTCAAAGACTTTTGGATTCCCTTTCCTGTCAATTGCTCATTTTTATTTCTCATGTTCTCTCTTAGCCTCTCTAATTTCAGTTTTTACTTCCTTCTGCTTCCCACTTACCTTATCAACCTCACACCTTTCTTATTTTTATTATTTCATTGGATGTGAGTGTCACTGGCAAGGCCAGCCTCTGTTTCCAATCCCCAATTGCCCTTGAACTGAGCAGCTTATGAGGTCATGTTGGAGAGCAGGTAACACTCAACCACAGTATTGTGGGTCTGGAGTTACCTGTGATATACCTCCTTTGTAGTTTCCATAGAACCCCAGAAAGAGTCCATTCGACCCATTGAGTCTCTAAAAGAGCATCCCACCCAGGCCCTGCCCTCCGTCCTATCCCTGTATCCCACGCATTTAGCATGGTCAATTTACCTGACCTGCGCACCTTTGGACTGTGGGAGGAAACTGAATCATCTGGAGGAAACCCACGCAGACATGGGAAAATGTGCAAACTCCATACACACATTCACCCAAGGCTGGAATCAAACCCGGGTCCCTGGTACTATTTTTTTTGCAAACCTGATTGGTCCTTAAAGGATTGCAATTTTTTCACACTGGTTCATTATTTATTCATAGTATCAATGATAGTGTGCTTGAATTCAGGGTTTTTATTCGGTTGTTATTTTCCCCAATATTTTAAAACAATTCTCAATTTCTATGGATCATGGCATGCCATGGTGGGAGTTGCGGTGGTTGGTGGTGGTGAGAGGTGAGTTTAGGGGATCTTTTAACATTGTTGGCGTTTGTCTGGAGAACCCAAGGCAGGCCTTCTTACCTGCCCACCTTTGCACTCGCACGCCTCATCCACCCCATTGCAGTTCGTAAGATGCACTGTGAACCCAACCCAGGGTAAGAATCCAAAATTCCAGTGTATGGATCGAGTTGCATTTCAGAAGGTGCAAAAGTACACAGATTGGGTTATCCTGAGTCCAGATGAAAATCCGACACCAGGTTCACAACACTTGCCAACACTGGAGTTTTCGTCACCTCATGTCTGGGTCTGTTGTAGACTCATTGATAAGAGATTAATTAGTCAAGAGCTCTATTATGGTTGTATCATATCACTAGCAAGATGGTAGATGAGGAACCAGATGAACCTTGGTATTCTAGCAACTTTGATATTCCAACCATGTGTTTCTTGTGTCCTAACCTTGGAGTCCAAAACAAGTTGCAGTGAAACAGATAATAGAAACATTTGGAGTCCATTTACATTGAAAATATTTCCTTTTGTTTCTCATGAAAAATAGTGAAGAATTTGTTTGACTGATTCTTTCTCCTCTCTCACTCTTCACAGATTACCATTTCAATTATGCTCAATATTATGGGAATTCATACTTGGAATTTTTGGGTTTCCATTTACTGCCCAGGAACAATATTCTCGTTCGATTTCAAACTAACAGCTCATACGGAACACTTATCTACACACAACAGAGCTCCGGACCGGCTGTGTTTTTCATTAAACTCTTTATTGAACAAGGATTCCTGCAGGTATAGTGTAAAGTAACTTTCATGGTAGTAATTGACTATGATCCTGCTGCTTTTGATTAATGAATTCTACTTGACAACACACACACATGGAAGTCCTCCCTATATAGATTCTGCAAAGTCCAATGTCTATCCCGAATGAATGCATCAGATCTTGAAAGACAAAACTAGTCAGGTTTCTGGAGGGCTGTGGGTATAGGCTGATGGGAGGGTGGCACTGGGATTAGCACTTCTGCTGCACAGCGCAAAGCACACAGGTTTGGTTCCGGTCTTGAGTGATTGTCTGTGTGCAGTTTCCAGATTCTCCTCATGTCTGTCTGGGTTTCCTCCCACACTCCAAAGACGTGCAGGTTAGGTCATGGTAAAATTGCCCTTTAGTGTCCCAAGGTGTATAAGTTAGGTTGATTAGCCATGGTAAATGTGCGGGGTTACGAGGATAGGCTGGAGGGGAGGGGCTGGGTGGGATGGTCTCTTGGAAAGTCAGTACAGACTCGATGGACCAAATTGCCTCCTCCTGCACTGTAGAGGTTCTCTGGTTTAACTTAAGGTTTTTTTCCATTGATAGGAAATGTATAAAAGAAACTAACTGCAATTTTTTATATTGGTTCCATTTGGAAATTCTGATTGGCTTAACAAAGAACAAAGAAAATTACAGCACAGGAACAGGCCCTTCGGCCCTCCAAGCCTGCACCGACCATGCTGCCTGACTGAACTAAAGCCCCTACCCTTCTGGGGACCATATCACTCTATTGCCATCCTATTCATATATTTGTCAAGACACTCATTAAAAGTCACTATCGTATCTGCTTCCACTACCAACCCCGGCAGCGAGTTCCAAGCACCCACTACCCTCTGTAAAAAATCTTGCCTTGTACATCTCCTTTAAACCTTGCCCGTAGCACCTTAAACTTATGCCCCCGAGTAATTGACTCTTCCACCCTGTGAAAAAGCTTCTGACTATCCACTCTGTCCATGCCCTCATAATCTTGTAAGACTTCTATCAGGTCACCCCTCAATCTCCGTTGTTCCAGTGAGAACAAACCAGGTTTCTCCGACCTCTCCTCATACTAATACCCTCCATGCCAGGCAACACCCTGGTAAATCTTTTCTGTACCCTCTCCAAAGCCTCCACATCCTTCTAGTAGTGTGGCGACCAGAATTGAACACTATATTCCAAGTGCAGCCTAACTAAGGTTCTATAAAGCTGCAACATGACTTGCCAATTTTTAAACTCAATGCCCTGATAAGGCAAGCATGCCGTATGCCTTCTTGATTACCTTCTCCACCTGTGTTGCCACTTTCAGTGACCTGTGTACCTGTACACCCAGATCCCTCTGCCTGTCAATACTCTTGAGGGTTCTGCCATTTACTGTATGTTTCCTATCTGTATTAGACCTTCCAAAATGCATTACCTCACATTTGTCCAGGTTAACATTATCATAGAATCCCTACAGTGCAGAAGGAGGTCATTTGGCCCTTCAAGTCGACACTGACTCTCTGAAAGAGTATCCTTTAGGCCCTCTCCCCCACCTTGTCCCTGGAATTCCACACATTTGCCATTGCTAATCCATCTAACCTACACATCTTGGGACAATACGGGACAATTTAGCGCAGCCAATCCACCTAACCTGCACATCTTTGGACTGTGGGAGGAAATCGGAGCACCCGGAGGAAACCCACATTGTTTAACATTGTCTCACATAAAGTTGCACTAAAGGCGGCACGGCAGCACAGTGGTTAGCACTGCTGCTTCACAGCTCCAGGGACCTGGGTTCGAATCCCAGCTCGGGTCACTGTCTGTGTGGAGTTTGCACATTCTCCCTGTGTCTGCGTGGGTTTCCTCCGGGTGCTCCGGTTTCCTCCCACAGTCCAAAGATGTGCGGGCTAGGTTGATTGGCCATTCTAAATTGCCCATTAGTGTCCCAGGATGCATAGGTTAGAGGGATTAGTGGGTAAATATATAGGGATAGGGCCTGGGTGGGATTGTGGTTGGTGCAGACTCGATGGGCCGAATGGCCTCTTTCTGCACTGTAGGATTCTATGATTCTATATATTTGATATACCTTGCAACAATACAAAGATGACGCTAGTTTCAGGGTCAGGCAACAGGTTTACTTACAAGAGTTTTAAACTATCTCTGCAACACAAAATACCTGTACCCATGCTTACAACTCAGCTTCTAATAACTTCTGTGATGTATGTTTACCTGCCCCTGAGTCCACACCCAGGCTTAACCAATCAAGCACAGTGAGCATAGATAAGTTATCAGACTCTCATAATCGAACAGAGAACAATTGGACTCTACAACATTAAACGAGCATTACAATTTTTACCCTTCTCAGAATTACTGGTGTTGTTCATTCAATCTCTATTCAATTGAATAGCCTGCTCTTAGTTGATCTTTCTTTTCTCTCGAATTTGTGAATAAGAGACTTATGTGAATAGGACACTTATGTGTATATGGAGTTACATGAACCATAGAACCATAGAAAATTACAGCTCAGAAACAGGTCTTTTGGCCCTTCTTGTCTGCGCGGAACCATTTTTGGCTAGTCCCACTGACCTGCACTTGGACCATATCCCTCCACACCCCTCTCATCCATGAACCCGTCCAAGTTTTTCTTAAATGTTAAAAGCATTTACCACTTTATCCGGCAGCTCATTCCAAACTCCCACCACTCTCTGCGTGAAGAAGCCCCCCCTAATATTCCCTTTAAACTTTTCTCCTTTCACCCTTAACCCATGCCCTCTGGTTTTTTTTCTCCCCGAGCCTCAGCGGAAAAAGCCTGCTTGCATTCACTCTATCTATACCCATCAAAATCTTATACACCTCTATCAAATCTCCCCTCAATCTTCTACGCTCCAGGGAATAAAGTCCCAACCTATTCAATCTCTCTCTCTAACTCAGCTTCTCAAGTCCCGGCAACATCCTTGTGAACCTTCTCTGCACTCTTTCAACCTTATTTACATCCTTCCTGTAACGAGGTGACCAAAACTGTACACAATACTCCAAATTCGGCCTCACCAATGCCTTATATAACGTTACCATAACACTCCAACTTTTAAACTCGATACTCCGATTTATAAAGGCCAATGTACCAAAGGCACTCTTTACGACCCTATCCACCTGTGACGTCACTTTTAGGGAATTCTGTACCTGTATTCCCAGATCCCTCTGTTCAACTGCACTCTTGAGTCCTACCATTTACCCTGTACGTTCTTCTTTGGTTTGTCCTTCCAAAGTGCAATATCTCACACTTGTCTGCGTTAAATTCCATTTGCCATTTTTCAGCCCATTTTTCTCGTTGGTCCAAATCCCTCTGCAAGCTTTGAAAACCTTCCTCACTGTCCACTACACATCCAATCTTTGTATCATCAGCAAACTTGCTGATCCAATTTACCACATTATCAACCAGATCATTGATATAGATGACAAACAACAATGGACCCAACACCGATCCCTGCGGCACACCACTAGTCACAGGCCTCCACTCCGAGAAGCAATCCTCCACAACCACTCTCTGGCTTCTTTCATTGAAAGAAGTTTAACAACACCAGGTTAAAGTCCAACAGGTTTATTTGGTAGCAAAAGCCACACAAGCTTTCGGAGCTGCAAGCCCCTTCTTCAGGTGAGTGGGAATTCTGTTCACAAACAGAGCATATAAAGACACAAACTCAATTTACATGAATAATGGTTGGAATGCGAATACTTACAACTAATCAAGTCTTTAAGAAACAAAACAATGTGTTCTTTCATTGAGCCAGTGTCTAATCCAATTTACTACCTCCCCATGTATACCTAGCGACTGAACCTTCCTAACTAACCTCCCATGAGGGACCTTGTCAAAGGCCTTGCTGAAATCCAGGTAGACAACATGCTGGGAATCAGTGAGATTTCATAGACAAATAAAAATTAATGTAGATAAGAAGGTAGTCTATTCATCATAAACAATTATGCCAATAAAGTTATTTCGATTCATGAGTCCTAAATAGCCATGCAACCCTTTATATCAGTATACAGTTGTGTTGAGCATTTAAACTCCAGTTCAAAATACTGTTGTAGCTATTTTCTCCTGATGAGTGATAAATATTATACCCATTATTTTCCAGCAGTTGTTACTATGTTACTAATATTACAGTAACCAGCGGCAGTGAGTAATGTTGCAGTGGCACGTTTAGAAGTATGTATTCAGTATGTGATGCATGAGATTTACTTTTCAGGGGTCTGGAGTCATTAAATCTCAGAAAACTGTGTTTTCTTTTGACATTATCTGTTACGATATCATTGCTTGCCCAGGTTCACAACCCAGTGTGTTAGCTGCTGATGGTTCATGAGAGTGCACAAATCTACCATCAGTCCTATGTAGTCCATCAAACCATAAAGAAGTACTTCAGGTTTTGTTCTATTGACAGACAATGTCAATAGAACAAAACCAGCAATTCCTCCATCCCTTTTGCTTCCTTCACTTAGCTCGAAAAACTCTAGCCTCTGTTCCACTGCTGCTAGCTCTCTGATCTCCCCCCACTTTACACTTGCACTTTGCTTCTCACCATCATCTAATCGTTGTGAAATCTCTTCTGCACATTTTGTTTTCTCACTTCCCTGTCTTTCTCTCTTCTCTCTCACTCTCTTCTTTCTCTGTACACCTCCTTTCTTCCCTCTTTCCGCATGTCCCTCCTCTCCTCTCCCCTCCTTCCTCTTTATCCCTCTCCATCACCTACCCCTATACGCCCCACCTCTCTCCCTTCTCTCCCATCTTTCCTCACTCTCTATTTCCATTCCACGCCTCTTTCCTCAATCTCCATCTCCCTCTCTACTTCCTCCCTTTTCTCCCTCCCTCATACCCTCTCCCCTTCCCAATCTGACAGCACCTCGCTCCGTACCTCTCTTATTCTATGTACCTGGATGGCATCACAGATATTCCTCCTTTCTTCCTTAATCAGAAACAGGATTGATAATGAAATAAATGCTGGAAGCTTTTTTTTAAAATAAAAGATAACCAGAGAAAAAGGTTCAGTCTTTTTTAAGGAAAAGTTTCATCCAGTAGATGGTGACCCACTTAACAAGCAACCACTGAATGTAATAAACAATACCCAGTTGGAATAAAATTTTACTTTAACTTTTGCCTTTGCAATCACATAACAATAGCTATGATAAAGCTAACACAGTTAGAAGTCTCACAACACCAGGTTAAAGTCCAACAGGTTTATTTGGTAGCAAATACGATAAGTTCGGAGCGCTGCTCCTTCGTCAGATGGAGTGGAAATGAGCACATTTCCACTCCATCTGACGAAGGAGCAGCGCTCCGAAAGCTTATGGTATTTGCTACCAAATAAACCTGTTGGACTTTAACCTGGTGTTGTGAGACTTCTTACTGTGTTCACCCCAGTCCAATGCTGGCATCTCCACATCATAAAGCTAACATACAGGTTCCCAGTTTAATTTTGTTTGCACAGAAAGTGGCTGTACTCCCCTAAGATAATACTTCTATAGTGGGAGTTTCTAATGGTTGTGAGTTAACATCCTTGAAAGGGTTGAATTGGGAGGATCAGGCTTTTAATGAGTCCATCAAGAGAAAGGCTGAATGAAACACATCAGAAAGTTTTATTCAGTGCTGAGTTCCACATAGTTTCTGAAAAGTCCACTATAAGCCTGGTCAACAACTTTATTTCAACATTTCAAAGCTCTCTCTGCAGGCTCTTTGTGTCACAGATTTGACTTTTGTCAACTTCATAAGCTGTTAACAACTTTGCAAGCTATCATCAAACAATCACCCTAATTATTGCAACCCCATTGTTCAATCTAACATTTTCTACCGCCAACCTGGAGGGAATGAGGCTCCCTCTGAATTGCGAGGAGTAAACTTGTGTCAGGTGGTATGGCAATGGTGGCACGATAATTCACCTCACAGCCCTGATTGGCTAACAGAGAGAAATGGTCCGTATCCAATTTCTGTCCTATTTCAAGGGTCTTATTTTGGACTGCTTTTCCACAGAAAAGCTTTCATGTTGGGATAGGGTATGGGAAATGTTATTGTAAATTAAGTAGGAGTAGAGTAGAGGGGATATTAGAAAGCTCTGGCTGGTAAAAGTAGGGAAAATTCTACGATATTCTATAAGTATATCAATGGGAAGAGGATAACCAGGGAAAGAATAGGACCCATTAGGGACCAATCGGGAAATTTGTGGGTGGAGGCAGAGGACATTGGTAGGGTGTTAAATGAATATTTCACATCTGTCTTCACCCATGAGAATGAGGAGGTAGTTATGGAACTCGGGGAGCGAGACTGTGAGGCTCCGGAGAAAATTATCATAGGGAGTGACAAGGTATTAGAAGTATTGGCGGGCTTAAAAGTGGACACATCTCCAGGTCCGGATGAATTGTGTGCCAGGCTGTTCTGGGAGGCAAGGGAGGAAATTGCAGGGGCTCTGACCCAAATTTTTAATTCCTCCCTGGCCACCAGGGAGGTAAACACAGTAAGGGGTCTAACAACACCCAGTGGTGTTGTTAGACTCCTTACTGTGTTTACCCCAGTCCAACACCGGCATTTCCACATCATGACCACCAGGGAGGTGCCAGAGGACTGGAGAACAGCTAATGTGGTCCCACTATTTAAGATAGGTTGTAGAGACAAGCCAGGGAACTACAGACCAGTGAGTCTCATGTCTGTGGTTAGGAAACTACTGGAGAAGATTCTGAAGGAGAGAACCTATCTCCGTTTGGAGAGGCAAGGTTTGATCAGGGATAGTCAGCATGGTTTTGTCAGAGGGAGGTCATGCTTAAGAAATTTGATTGAATTTTTTGAGCATCTAACCACGTATGTGGATGAGGGTAGTGTGGGTTGATGTAGTTTCCATGGATTTCAGCAAAGCCTTTGACAAAGCCCCACAAAGACTTATTAAGAAGGCTAATGCACGTGGGCTACAGGGTGATCTGACAAGGTGGATTCATAATTGGCTTAGCGGTAGGAAACAGAGGGTGGTGACAGATGGTTGCTTTAGTGACTGGAGGCGAGTGACCAGTGGTGTACCACTGGGCCCCCTATTGTTCGTCATTTATATAAATGACATAGATGACTATGTCGGGGATAGGATCAGTAAGTTTGCTGATGACACAAAGATTGGTCGGGTCGTTAACAGTGAGGTTGAGTGTCTTGGGTTACAGGAATATATAGACGAGATGGTGAAATGGGCGGATAAGTGGCAGATGGAATTTAACCCTGAAAAGTGTGAGGTGATGCACTTTGGAAGGAGTAATTTGACAAGGAAGTATACTATGAAAGGTCTGACACTGGGAAGTTCCGAAGAACAAAGGGACCTTGGCATGTTTGTCCATAGATCTCTGAAGGCAGAAAGGCAGGTAAATAGGGTGGTGAAAAAGGCATTTGGCACACTCGCCTTTATCAATCTGGGTATAGATTACAAAAGCAAAGAGGTCATGATGGAGTTGTATAGAACTTTGGTGAGGCCACAGCTTCAGTACTGTGTGCAGTTCTGGTCGCCACATTATAGGAAGGACATGAACACACTGGAGGGGGTGCAGAGGAGATCGACCAGGATGCTGCTGTTTTTGTTGGAGCAGAGAAGACTGAGGGGGCGACCTGATTGAGGTTTTCAAGATTATGAGGAGCATGGACAGGGTAGATAGGAAGTAGCTGTTTCCCTAAGATGAAGGGTCAGTTACGAGGGGACACAAGTTCAAAGTGAGGGGTGGGAGGTTTAGGGGGGATTTAAGGAAAAACCTTTTTACTCAGAGGGTGGTGACGATCTGGAATGCACTGCCTGAGAGGGGATAGAGGCGAGATGCTTTAAAAAGTACCTGGATGAGTACTTGACACCCCATAACATTCTAGGCTATGGGCAAAGTGCTGGCAAGTGGAATTAAGTGGGATTATGCGTCGGTGCAGACTTGATGGTCCGAAGGGCCTCTTCCGCACTGTAGTATTCTGTGATTCTATAAATGTAGCTCACTGACCCGCTGTGGGTACCTTGATTTAAATATTTTCATCTATATTTGTAGCTCACTGGGTCTAAACTCTGAAATTCCCTTTCTAGACCATTATGTTTCTCTCTCTCTCTCTCTCTCGCTTTCACTCCCCTTCTATGATTTATGTCCGGGGTGTGGCTTAAATGGCTTCATGTTAAATTTTGTCCAATTATGCTCCCGTAAAGTACCTTACATAGAAAAAAGAAGCAGCTGTGGGCCATTAGGCCCTTTGAGCCTGCTCCACCATCCATTATGATCATGACTGATCATATTCAATACCCTAATCCCACCTTCCCCCCATATCCCTCGATTCCTTTAGCCTCAAGAGCTATATCTAATTTCTTTTTGAAATCTCGCAATACTTTGGCCTAAAATGCTTTCTGTGGTAGTAAATTCCACAGATTCATCCAGCTCTGGTGAAGAACGTTCTCCTCACCTCAGTCCTAAAAGGTTATCCTCAAACAGTGACCCCAGTTCTGGACTCCCCCACCATCAGGAACATTATTTCTGCATCTATCCTGTCTAATATTGTTAGAATTTTATAAGTTTCAAAGAGTGAAAGATCCTCTCTCACTCTTCTCAACTCAAATGAATATAATCCTAACCAACTCAGTCTCGCCTCATATGATAGTCCTGCCATCCCAAGAATCAGCCTGGTAAACCTTCACTATACACTATACTATAGTAAGGACATCCTTAATCAGATAAGGACACCAAAACTGCATGCAATATTCCAGGTGTAGCCCCAACAATGCCCTTTACAACTACAGTAAAACATATCTATTCCTGTACTCAAATCCTTTTGCTATGGAAGTCAACATACCTTTTGCCTTCTTTACTGCTTGCTGTAACTGCGCACTTGCTTTCAGTGACTGATGCATGAGGGCACTAAGGTCTCATTGAGTTTTCACCTCTCTTAATTTACACCAATTCCGATAATAATCTGCCTTCTATTTTTGCTCCTGAAGGGGTTGACTTTAGGGTTTCTCCCCCGGGATGGGGTCTCATTCGTGGAATTCTCCTTCCTGCTCTGGGAAATGTGGAAATCACTCTTAGGATGATGATTTCATGCAACTTTCTGGTTAAAACCTTTATTGTTGTCTGTTTTCTGTCAAACCTTTCAAGTGGCCTGTTTACTTTAAAATCTATGCCCCTGAACACCTGGAATCCTTCAAACTCAAGCATCACACATTTCTAAAGTAGGGATTGCCTTGGTTGATTTCAGAAACCCCAGGTATTATTGCATCTTTTTGATGTACCTTGATTGACAGGAGATGTCAGTTTCACTGGGCAGACCCCCTTGCTTTCTCTTATAAGCCCCAGGTGCTCTGAAACCTTTTTTGAAGTACTCTGATAGACATGAACTTTGAATGTCTAGCTTGAACGAGCCCCAGCTACTCTGAAAGCCCTTAGAACTGCTTTGATTGACTGTTCCAGAGCAGATTAAATAGGGGATTAACGAGGTTTGTATATACAAGAAACTGATAGTCCATGAGCTGCTAAAAGCTATATTGACTGACAGCTCCTAGGCAGATCAAACAGCTCATTGTTAATATATTCAGTTCGTACTCTATTAAGCCTCAAGTGCTTCCTCTTCTGAGCTGCAGCAGTTTCTTCCTACAGTTCTTTTAAACAGGCTTTCTCTGATCTGAAGACTTTTCTGAAAACCAGGTGCATCTGGCACTCTACTCTGAAATCAGGGCGCTCATTAAAAATGGCGCCCTGATGTCGGTGAAGTCGGGCTTGCTGACATGTTACTTTGCCAGCAAAGAGTGGTTGAATTCCACCTGGTTAGTGCTGCCAGCGCTAGCTGGAAACACTCTGTTTCCCACCGGTGACACCACTTTGATTCTCATCGGGAGAATTGCGGTCAATAAACACTGAGATGAAATGGTGCTCCTTCTCCCTCAGAGGATAATCAGTAAGTACTCCTTATTTGTCCATGTATGGTGAGAAAAAATACACTTCAGACCCACTGCTCTGGGACGTCACTATTCCTCGAAACAGGTCAGGGGTTGTGCCGTCAGCCTTTCCACAGTACAGGAAGGAAATAATTTCTCTGGAGAGTACAGAGTACCCTCAACTCATTCAAAAAGTTCTGGATCTGCACCTGATGCTGCAATGTGCAGGGCTAATCTATTTTTTTTTTCGGTCAGCACAGACACAATAGTCAGAATGCCTCTTTGTGTTCCGTAACTTTTCTATGTTTTTATGGTTCTAAAAGAATGGAAGGTTATGCTGACAGGGGGACATGCCATAGAGTGAGAGGAAGCATGTGTGGAACATAAATACTGGCATGGAGCAGAATGGCCAAATGGCCTGTTTCTGTGACTGCTGTGAATTCTCTGCAATTCTCAACAACACAAGAACGATGTACAATGTTTTTCTACCTTGGAACTTGTGTCCACTACTGGGTTCATACTATGTTTAGCAGGTCCCAAATGTACGTTATACATATTAAAATGTTCTATTCATAATTAATAACTGAAATTTCTTTCCAACTTCCCTCATCCTTGGGCTTTGCTTCTTTAAAGTGGAAAATTATTCTTTCAACAGTTCCAGTTTTTCTGTGAGTCTTCTGAAGAAGCAAATCATATTAATACGACAGTGAGAGTTGATGATGGGAGAATTTATGTCACTCAAATCAGGTAAGAAGCTCCTGATTTCTATTTCCCAGAGAAAGCTCAAGAGAAAATCACACAAGTTAACTGCTCAGTGGTACCCTGGGGATCCCTTGCTGTTAGAGCTTGAGAACTAGTTCCTTTTTGGTTCTTTGTTGCTCTGTCCGAGGGGTGAGAGGGGTGGGGTTCATTCCAGAGCAATAAACGTCTGCCTGGAAAACCTTCAATGTGGGCCAAAGCCTCAAAATCACAGTGAGAGGAATTGTGTGCGCTAACCTGCCTTACCATGTTTAGGGTCAAATATGGAGAGAGAGTGGCAAGGGCGAATTTTACTGTCCCGCTCACCACGAGAGTCAGTCCATAAGTCACAAGGCATGAATCATGCTTGCTAATCACCAACCCAACCATTGCTGGCGCAACATGTCTGAGCTACATGCAGCATTCGATTGCCGCACGTAATGGGATACATGGGCAGCACGGTGGCACAGTGGTTAGCACTGCTGCCTCACAGCACCAGACAGCCAGGTTCAATTCCGGCCTTGGCTCACTGATGTGTGGAGTTTGCACTTTCTCCCCGTGTCTGTGTGAGTTTCCTCCCACAGTCCAAAGATGTGCAGGTTAGGTTGATTGGCCATGCTAAATTGGCCCTAGTGTCAGGGGGATTAGCAAGGTAAATGTGTGGGGTTACAGGAATAGGACCTGGGTGGGATTGTGGTCAGTACAGACTTGATGGGCCAAATGGCCTTCTTCTGTACTGTAGGGATTCTACAACTTGTGTGGCAACGTACAATCATAGAATTGAGCAGCACAGAAAGAGGCCATTCAGCTCATCCTGGTTTTGTGAAAGAACAATCTAATTACCCCTCAATCTACCTGCTCTTTTCCCATAAAGGGCAAACATGTTGCAGGGTTAAGTATTTATCTAATCCCTTTTAAAAATTACTATTCGACTCAAGTTTTGATTTGAGCTTGAAAAATGTAACAGGCATCGAACATAAATTGTGTTAATCTGACAACGAGCAATTTAAAAATATGAAGTACCTCAACATGCCAAATGCATTTATTTGTAAATCCGTGCTGCGTTGCACAATATTCCCACTGCTTCTGCAGTTACAATAGCTTAAACAGAACAAATTACTGTTTAAATTACATGTAACTTGAATATTGGGGAGTTGGTTAGCTCAGTTGGCGAGATGTTTGGTTAGTGAGGCGGAGCCAAAGGCGTGGCTTCAATTCCTGTACCAATTGAGTTTATTCATGAAACCCCCACCTTCTCAATCTTGCTCCTTGCCCAAGGTGTGATGATCCTCAGGTTTAATTACCATCCTCAAAGGAGAAATGGTTATTAGGCACTCTAGCGACCCTTTACCTTGAATTTTAATGTAAGTATATTGACTGTTTGTAAATAAAAACTATCTACATTGACTGTGGTTATTACTCTGATGTGAATAAATTCCTCATATATTCAAATAAAGTCAACCCACAAGTTATGGACACAGTGATCTTTGGTATGTAAACGTGGTCCCTCACAAATGGTTACATCTGTAGGTTGAACTTGAATTTAATTTTATTGGTCACTGTATTTTATATGTTGAAAGGTTTCACGCTTTATGTTGTAACGTAGGCAAGATCTGGTACCTTGCGATGCAGTGGTAACGGTGTTTGGGGTTATCATGGGAACCAGCGCACCCAGCAACACCTGGTCCCGTCTCGTTAATCAACGCACAGGACCCCTCTTCTTAGGTGGCTTACCAACCAGCTACAGGCCAAATCAGGTACGGCAAAATGTTTTCATGGAGATGCTATTGTTATTTTTTGTTTCCTTGAATTGTATTTCTAATTTGGAATCTTTTTGTGCTGAAGGAGTACGTTCGGCCAATGTGCTTGTGCCAGCTCTTCTAAAAGACTATTCAATTAGTTCCACACTCCTGTTTCCCCATAGGCCTGAAATTATTTATTCCCTTTTCATGTACCTATCCAATATTCTTTTACAAATTGCTAGTATGGTGTCCCATCCTGGTCACCACACTTTGGGAAGGATGTGAAGCCATTTACCAGAATGATTTCAGGGATGAGGAATCTTAGTTACAAGGTTAGGTTGGAGAAGCTGGGGTGAGAGGTGGGGGAGTGGGAGTGGAGGTCGGGGAGTGGGGGTGGTGGCGGTGGGGAAAGGCGAGGTGCACTGTTTTCCCTGTGGCAAAATAGGTTGAGTGGTGATGTGATAGAGGTGTACAAGATGACAACAAGTTTAGTTAAGTTCGACAAAGAAAACCGTTTTATTAGCTGATGATGCAAGTGCCAGGGGTCAAAGGTTTTGGGCAAGAGATACATGAGGAATGTATCTTATTACACAATGACAGGTAATGACCGTGAAATCGCTGCCGACAAGAGATGGAAGGTGGGGGGGGGAAGGAAATTGAGTGGCCACTTGAGATAAAAACTTGCAGGGCCACGAAGATGGAACTGGAGAATGGGACTGACTGGAGTGCTCGACATAGAGCTGGCCAAATGCCCCCCTTGTGTACAGTAATGAGTCTGTAGTTTGATTGAATCCATTTCCACCATCCCTTTCAGACTGTGAATTCCAGATCCAAACAATTCATTGCAAAAAGTAAAGACTTATCTTCTCAACCTGCCACCACAATCTGGTTTGTATCAAATATCCTTTTGTTACCTGCTTGTTGAAACAATTTCTCCCTGACTACTCTGTCAGAATCCTTCAGAACATTGAATCTTCTTCTAACCCTCATGGCTGCAAGGGGAACAATCCCAGTTTCTCCGCTCTCCTCACATAACTGAAGAATCGTGCTCCTTCTCCCATTCTGGTAGATCACCCCGGCTCCCTCCACAACTCCTCAGCATCTTTATTAAGCAATGGTGTCCGGACTTAGATACAATGCCCAGACTGAAGCCTGAGACTACTAAGTACCAGCAACATGAGCAAAATCCAAGGCTGCAAAATACTTGATTCAACTGAAAAGTTTGGGGGGGATCCTCGGTTCTAAATTCCCTGACACTCTGTACACCAATAAGAAGTATTGGTAGTTCCAAGATATTGCATGAACATCTGCGGCAGTATTTGGGGTTTTGGCTCAGGACTCCAACATAGGAGTAAATAGGGGTCATAACCTTACACTGTGTGGGAAACACTCACCTGTCAATGATTTTTCCTTGAATTAGCCAAATAGGGGTTAGAGGGCAGACTCGCCATCCAATCAAGAACTTGCAAATCGGAGGTCCCCATCCCCCAGCTCGGAAAGAGCTGAGGAAGACAGAGGGAGAGAGAAAACACCTCCATCTTGAAGTGCCCTCCCACCAGCTTAGAATCATAGAAAATCATAGAAACCCGACAGTGCAGAAGGAGGCCATTCGGCCCATCGAGTCTGCACCGACCACAATACCACCCAGGCCCTACCCCTATATCCCTACATATTTACCCGCTAATCCCTCTAACCTACACATCTCAGGAGACTAAGGAGCAATTTTAGCATGGCCAATCAACCTAACCAGCACATCTTTGGATTGTGGGAGGAAACCGGAGTACCCAGAGGAAACCCACGCAGACACGAGGAGAATGTGCAAACTCCACACAGACAGTGACCCAAGCCGGGAATCGAACCCAGGTCCCTGGAGCTGTGAAGCAGCAGTGCTAACCACTGTGCTACCGTGCCACCCAGCTTTTGAATGAAAAAATGACTACAACTGTCAGGCTATCAACATGTGGAATGGGCCCCTCCGCATAACACGCTATGGCCAGCTGAAGTGCGGGGAGGATGACATTAAGCTATCTGGAGAGAGCTGTTCCTTTTCCCAGTCTGCTGGTAAAATTGTCTGTTGATAATCTTGTCTGTTGACACTGACTCTTCCAAGTCAATGAAAACTCGAGCAACAGATTCACATGGGGAAATGTCAACCATTGATTGCATTCTTGTCACTGAGTCCAGGTCTTAAGCACAAAGATCCAGGCTGTCATTGGTGCAGTACGGGAGCACTGCATTGTTGAAAGTGCTGTCTTTCTGATTAACTGAGTGTATCCTCTACTGTTTGTAGAATTAATGATGGAATTTACCAGCTGGCCTTTGGAAACTGGCCTTAAGTGGCCATTCATGCACCTGCATTGGTTCCATGTACCTCTGGACCAAGATAGTGCCTGAAAACCAGCTGGTTGCATGAAATTCATACTCGCCCAGCTCCATCCTGGTGGAGGGGTTGGGGGGGGTGGGGGGGGGGGCACAATTGTGGTCGTGGTGACAAATCCTTGCTATGCTGAATCATAAGATGTAAGGTTATCAGGAGGGAAAGATGGTGGGTGGAGGGGCTTAAAATTGAGAGCCATGGCAGTGGTAAATTTGCCAGTCAACGAGATGCCCCCTCCTTCAAGGTATTCTAATTGTGGTGGGAGAGTCATCAGGTGGCTGATCTGCCTGGGGGCTGATTTAGGCCCGTAAGTAGCTCTCACTGCCACTTTTCCCAGTGTCCAGATCACCTCTTAAAACTTTGTGGATTGCTCACCATGCCAGGGCTGAAATTGGCTCCAGTTTTAGCGCACCATGTCCATTGTAGACTCTTCCCACAATGTTCCTATTCCCTTCATGTCTCACTGAGGGAGTGCTGCACTGTTGGCAGTGCTGTCTTTCGGATAAACTGAGACCTGACTGTCCTCTCACCTGTCTGGCACTATTTTGAAGGAGCATGACGGCGGTGTTCCCTCTAGCCTCGTGGCCAATACCTATCCCTCAACCAACATCACGAAAGTAGAATTGGTCATGATCACACTGCTGTATGCGGGAGTTTGCTGTGTGCAAGGTTGCCTGCTGCATTTTCTACATTACGACAGTATCTGCACTGGATGTAACATGCTTCAAGACATCCTATGGTCGTGAAAGGTGCTAAATCAATAAAAACAACAACTTGTATTTATTTGTCATTTTTAAGGTAGTTCACAGGAACATTAGAAAACAAAGCCACACCAAGCCACATGAGGAAAAATTAGCTGACCAAAGCTTGGTCAATGAGATAAATTTTAAGAAACATCTTAAAGATGAAAGTGAGGTAGGGAGGCAGAAAGGTTCAGAAAGGAAATTCCAGAGCTTGTGGCCTAGACAACTGAAGGTACGTCTGCTAATGGTGGAGCAATTATGATTGGACCCACTCCCAGACCTACCCATAATCCCACGCATTTACCCAACTAATCACCCCAACCTTTACATGTGGAAGGTCAAGAGCAGCAGATGCTTGGGAAGACTACCACCTGGAGATTCAGTCACTCACCATCCTGAATTGGAAATATGGCGCCGTTCCTCACTGTCAATAGGTTGCAATCCTGGAACTCCCTCCCTTACAGCACTATGGGTGTTCCTACACCTCATAGACAGCAGCAGTTCAAGGCGGCGGCTCAACACCACCTTCACAAGGTGGGATGGGCAATAAATGCTGCTCCAGCCACATCCTGTGAGAAAATAAAAATAATCCAAAAGTAGAATTAACTGACTGAAAGTAATGTTTGTTGCAATTTTACTGCATGAATGATTCATTATTACATCCATTATTTTATACATAACTCGAAAGGCAGTTTTGCATTAAAAAGGTTTATGAATCATGCATATGGAATGAAGAAACCTAAGGTCTCATGCTCTTCCTAATGAACCATTTTGCTGAAGATTCATATCTTCCTCCATTGTCAATGTTCACTGCCTAGTTAAAATTTTCTGTTCCGTATGATAACTAAGCAGTAACCGTTGTGCATAAGAGTAATTTAATACACAACATTTCTTCCTTATTCCCACCCCACCTCACTCTTCCAAATTGCTAAACTTTACCTTCACAGGTAAGAATGAAAAACATGCCTTGGATATTTAAAAGTATTTCAGATTGAACGAAGAATATCCATAATGGAAAAGTATTCAATATTCAGCCTTGAAATCAATTGCTTTGTTGAACAGATCTATTTTTTTCAAATAGATTCAGTTATCTTTTGAGTCACAGCCATTGTGCAGATGCTGCAGTGAGGCGTTTTCTTCAGTATGCTGTTATTGAGTGATATAAGCTGAATTTGTGCCTATAATTGCTTCTCATTGAGCACTTGTTGCACTGAGCAGCAAGTGTGTTCGTATGCAGAGTGGACAGGGAAATTAGATTGTGGGATATTTACCCACACCCCCTAATGTTCACATCCAAACACCAGCATGATTCAGATAGATCAAGAGACGAGGAGAGAGCAAGGTGGAATAGGTTTAAAGTGGAAGGACAATAAGACTCACTGAGTAAACACTGTGAATTTTTAATGAGTTATACCAGATGAGGCCACAGCATTGCGTGCAGTTTTGGTCTTCTGATGAGGAAGGAAGTTCTTGCAACAGAGGGAGTGCGGAGAAGGTTTACCAGACTGATTCATGGGATGGCTGGACTGACATGGAAGGGGAGATTGAGTCGATCAGAATTATATTCACTGGAGTTCCAAAGAATGAGGGGGATCTCATAGAAACCTATAAAATACTAACAGGACGTGACAGGGTAAATGCAGGAGCTATGGCTGCGATTCTCCCATCGTGACCTGCAACTTTTCTGGCGGGTTGAGGTGGGAGATGCGCATCGCCGGCCTTGAACCGAGATTTGCGTATGTGCCGGGGATCTCCCAGAGCCGCTGAACAGTCGCCGGTCAGATCACGCTGGAAACCGGCAGGAAGGCAGGTATGTAATTTAAATCTTTTTAAAATGTATTTCAAGTATATTTATCAGTTCATTATCGGGAACCTTTAGGTCCCGATTGAATCTCGCATCCCGCCAGGAATACTTCATTCCGGCGGGATTCAGACTAGCCTCCCACGTTCGGGGAACTAAAGGGAAGTCCTGCCAGAATAAAGGGGGGCAATGGGACCCCCAGGGGGTCGGTCGGTGGGGGCTGGTGCCCCCTGGGCATGGGCATCCTGGCAGTGCCAACCTGTGCCCTGGCACTGCCCACAGGGCAAAGTGCCCATGCCCAGGGGCACCTTGGCACTGCCCATTGGGCAGCGGGCGGTGCCAAGGGAGCGGAACCTTGGAGTTATCGATGGGGGTGGGGAGGTCCCACTGCCACTCTGTAGTCAGGATCGGTCTGGGATGGAGGGAGGGCAGCAAATGGGACGGGCTGGGGGCTGCCTCCAGGGGGGTCTGACCCCAGGGGGGGTCTGTCAGGGAGGGTAGGCTGTGCATCGGGGCACTCCAGGATGGGGGGGTGGGGGCCAGGGCTGGCCCGGGAATTGCTGTGGGGGCTGCAATCAGGCCGTGGGGGTGCCGGAGGGGCAGCGCGGGAGTCCCGGGCAGGCCAGCGATCGAGTCTGACCGATCGGGACCACTGCACATGCACAGAGTTCCAGAACTGTCAAACTCCGGTGCGAATAGGCCCCGTCCCCTGGGTTTTTAATGATATCCACAACTGGGACCCTCTGCAGTGCACAGAGTGCGGAGATTCGGGTGAGAAACTGAACTGACGAAACATTTAGAACAGTTTTCTCGCCAGTTCAGCACTTTTGGGAGAATCGTCCCGATGTTCCTGACAGCACGGAGTTCAGAACCAGGGGTCACAGTCTGATGATACGGGGTCAACCATGTAGGACTAAGCTGAGGAGAAATTTCTTCACCCATAGAATTGAGTCTTTGGAATTCACTATCATAGAAAGCAGTTGAGGCTTTCAAGAAGGAGTTAGATATAGCATTTGGGGGCTAAAGAAATCAAAGGATATAAGAGGAACAAAGAACAAAGAACAGTACAGCACAGGAAACAGGCCCTTCGGCCCTCCAAGCCTGTGCCGCTCCTTGGTCCAACTAGACCAATCGTTTGTATCCCTCCATTCCCAGGCTGCTCATGTGACTATCCAGGTAAGTCTTAAACGATGTCAGCGTGCCTGCCTCCACCACCCTACTTGGCAGCGCATTCCAGGCCCCCACCACCCTCTGTGTAAAAAACGTCCCTCTGATGTCTGAGTTATACTTCGCCCCTCTCAGCTTGAGGCCGTGACCCCTCGTGATCGTCACCTCCGACCTGGGAAAAAGCTTCCCACTGTTCACCCTATCTATACCCTTCATAATCTTGTATACCTCTATTAGATCTCCCCTCATTCTCCGTCTTTCCAAGGAGAACAACCCCAGTCTACCCAATCTCTCCTCATAGCTAAGACCCTCCATACCAGGCAACATCCTGGTAAACCTTCTCTGCACTCTCTCCAATGCCTCCACGTCCTTCTGGTAGTGCGGCGACCAGAACTGGACGCAGTACTCCAAATGCGGCCTAACCAGCGTTCTATACAGCTGCATCATCAGACTCCAGCTTTTATACTCTATACCCCGTCCTATAAAGGCAAGCATACCATATGCCTTCTTCACCACCTTCTCCACCTGTGTTGCCACCTTCAAGGATTTGTGGACTTGCACACCTCGGTCCCTCTGTGTTTCTATACTCCTGATGACTCTGCCATTTATTGCATAACTCCTCCCTACATTATTTCTTCTAAAATGCATCACTTCGCATTTATCCGGATTAAATTCCATCTGCCACCTCTCCGCCCAATTTTCCAGCCTATCTATATCCTGCTGTATTGCCCGACAATGCTCTTCGCTATCCGCAATTCCAGCCATCTTTGTGTCATCCGCAAACTTGCTGATTACACCAGTTACACCTTCTTCCAAATCATTTATATATATCACAAATAGCAGAGGTCCCGGTACAGAGCCCTGTGGAACACCACTGGTCACAGACCTCCAGCCGGAAAAAGACCCTTCGACCACTACCCTCTGTCTCCTATGGCCAAGCCAGTTCTCCACCCATCGAGCCACTTCTCCTTGTATCCCATGAGCCTTAACCTTCTTAACCAACCTGCCATGTGGGACTTTGTCAAATGCCTTACTGAAATCCATATAGACGACATCCACGGCCCTTCCTTCATCAACCAAGGAAGGCAGTATGAGTTGAATGATCAGCCATGATCATAATAAGAACATAAGAAACATCTATACCATATACCATCTATACTAAAACAGTAGGCCATCTAGCCCCTCGAGCCTGCCCGGCCATTCAATAAGATCATGGCTGATCTGAAGTGGATCAGTTCCACTTACCCGCCTGATCCCTATAACCCCTAATTCCCCTACCGATCAGGAATCCATTTATCCGTGATTTAAACATATTCAACGAGGTAGCCTCCACCACTTCAGTGGGCAGAGAATTCCAGAGATTCACCACCCTCTGAGAGAAGAAGTTCCTCCTCAACTCTGTCCTAAACTGACCCCCCTTTATTTTGAGGCTGTGCCCTCCAGTTCTAGTTTCCTTTCTAAGTGGAAAGAATCTCTCCACCTCTACTCTATCCAGCCCCTTCGTTATCTTATATGTCTCTATAAGATCCCCCCTCAGCCTTCTAAATTCCAACGAATACAAACCCAATCTGCTCAGTCTCTCCTCATAATCAACACCCCTCATCTCTGGTATCAACCTGGTGAACCTTCTCTGCACTCCCTCCAAGGCCAATATATCCTTCCGCAAATAAGGGGACCAATACTGCACACAGTATTCCAGCTGCGGCCTCACCAATGCCCTGTACAGATGTATCAAGACATCCCTGCTTTTATATTCTACCCCCTTGCGATATAGGCCAACATCCCATTTGCCTTCTTGATCACCTGTTGCACCTGCAGACTGGGTTTTTGCGTCTCATGTACAAGGACCCTCAGGTCCCTCTGCACAGCAGCATGTTGTAATTTCTTTCCATTTAGATAATAATCCAATTTGCTATTATTTCTTCCAAAGTGAATAACCTCGCATTCGTTAACGTTATACTCCATCTGCCAGATCCTCGACCACTCACTCATGAATGGCAGAGCAGGCTTGAAGAGCCGAATGGCCTACTCTTGCTCCTAATTTCAATATTCCTATATTTCTAGACTCCCTCTATGGCAAGAACTTCCTTCCTTAGATAAGGAGATCAAAACTGCACTCAATATTCCAGCCGTGGCCTCACGTGGTATAACTCATGAAAAATCACAGTCTTTGCTTTACATTACACAATTTGAGACAGACACAACCTTGTTGAGTCCTGAGTTTGAAATCAGAGTAAAGTTTCTGCTCTCAGTCAGTAAGTTGAGATCAAAATGCACCTGAAATCGCACTGGTTAAGATACACTTCAGACTTCTATCAAAATTCAGGTGCATCAGGCCAAATTCGGGGAAGGTCGTGGTAATGTCACAAGACCGGCAGTCCAGAGACCCAGCCTATTGTTCTGAGAATATGGGTTCAAATCCCACCGTGGCAGCTGATGGAATTTAAGTTAAATTACTAAATATGGAAGGTAACGTTAGTTTCATGATCACCATTGCTGAGACTATCATTGTTGTAAAAACACATCAGGTTCATTGATGTCCTTTCGGGAAGGAAATCTGCTGCCCTTACCTGGTCCAGCCTACATATGATAGCAACAATGTGGTTGACTCTGAAATGGCCTAACAAGCCCCTCAGTTCAAGGGCATTTATAACTGGGCAACAAATTCTGGCTATCCCAGTGATGCCCACATCCCATGAAAAATACATTTTAAAAAATACAAAATCTTCCAAGAGCCAGCATAACAAGGCAGCATAACAGAATATAATTTTTCCACTTTTTTACAATAAAAAATTATTCCCTGATGCATTTAAAAGAGGCAGCCTGCTTCAGTTTCACCAACACAGCTGGAAATAGGGTTAACAGTAAAAAGAATCATTTTTATTATGGTGTCCTAAGTTAAAATCAGTGGGAATGACAGAATGAAATTATACTGAAACATTAAAAAGTTTCATTAGTGTACACTGTTCAGTTTTTTCATAAAATATTTTTTTTCGATAAAAATTCTATAAAACATCTGGGAGCCTAAGAAAATGAGCACAATTTGAAGGACTTTCCTTACCCAATGCATTCAGCAGAAATCTGCAATACTGAATGGATGGAATGTTTTTGTGCATGGGGCATGACTCAGGTCAATTTTAAAAATTCATTCATAAGATAAATGTGAGTGTCATTGGCAAGGCCAGCACTTACTGCTCATCCCGAATTGTCCTTGATCTGAGTTGCTTGCTAGGCTATTTCAGAGGGCAGTTAAGAAGTCCAACGGAAAGGCCATGACAATAGCATTCGGGAAGGACAATTGGAGGCCAGTGAAAAAGTTTGGGTAAAGAATTATGCCATGATTACCAGGAATCCTGGACTCCTAGGATGGGGCCTGTATCCTACAAAATACAAAAGAGGCTCCCTGATTGAGGTCACAATTTGCCTGACCAATCAGGGAGCTCAACCTGCATATAAATATGGGAGTTTAAGTCTGATCTTATACCTGAAACACTCTGAGTGTAATAGAGTTTGTGAATAAAGGGGATCTGGTGAAGGGACACCAGCCTCTTAGGAGTTATTTCAAATACCACTATGCCTCCCTTCAAACCAGTCTAAAGGGTTGCAAGAAGGACATATATAAGCAGACTGGCCTCAACTCATGCCTTTTACATTGGTTTAGCCAATTCTACAGACTACATGAATATACCTAGCAGAAATGTGGCCATTACAAGTCTTCCATAGGTTGGGAGACAGGATTAGAAGTTATGAAACTTCCCTGTCCTGCAATATAAGCAATTCATTGAGCCTAAATTATCTATAAATGGCTTTGCAGCAACATGCCAAACTATATTTATTCAATCAATATCCATGTTCGAATGGATCACAGAAAATTCAGAAGTTCTCAAATTTCTAAGAAAACTCCATCTGGGCAGGAAACTTTAAACAGCTTATTTTGAAGTGTCAATTAATCTTTGTTTTGCAGGTTGCTGAGCCATTCAACAGCTTCTCTGGTTGCCTAGCAGTAATGGAAATCAATGGATTGGGACCCTTAATCCTTTCGAATGCTATTGGCAGAGACAACATTGACTACTGCAGGTGTGTTTTTGAAGCTTCAATACATGTTGTTACAATCCCTCAGAGAACCAAACTTACCAAATGACCAACCTCAAGAAAGAAATTACCAACATTTTCTTCAACATGAATCAGGACCAACGCAAGGACCAATGTAGGATATCTCACTTTCCCGCTCAATCGGCCCTCAATTCATGTTCACCAACCCCGTGGGCCTCCCAACACCCCCACCCCCCCCCCCCACCCAACACACACACCCCGCCCCCTACCCACCCAACACCCCCACCCCCCCGCACCCCCACACCCCCCCACCTCCACCCCCACCCCCCCCCACTCCCCCCCCCACCCCCACCCCCCCCCACTCCCCCCCCACAGCCACCCCCACCCCCCCACAGCCACCCCCACCCCCCCCACAGCCACCCAGCCCCCCCCCACAGCCAACCCCCCCCAGCCACCCCCCCCACAGCCACCCACACCCCTCTCACAGCCACCCCCCCCCACAGCCACCCCCACCCCCCCCACAGCCACCCAGCCCCCCCCACAGCCAAACCCCCCCCCCAGCCAACCCCCCCAGCCACCCACCACCCCCCCGCCATCCCCCCCATCACCCCCGCCACCCCCCCCAGCCACCCAGCCCCCCCCAGCCACCCACCCCCCCCCCAGCCACCCACCCCCCCAGCCACCCACCCCCCCCCAGCCACCCACCCCCCCCAGCCACCCACCCCCCCCAGCCACCCACCCCCCCCAGCCACCCACCCCCCCCAGCCACCCACCCCCCCCCAGCCACCCACCCCCCCAGCCACCCACCCCCCCCAGCCACCCACCCCCCCCCAGCCACCCACCCCCCCCCAGCCACCCACCCCCCCCCCAGCCACCCACCCCCCCCCAGCCACCCACCCCCCCCCAGCCACCCACCCCCCCCCAGCCACCCACCCCCCCCCAGCCACCCACCCCCCCCAGCCACCCAGCCCCCCCCCCAGCCACCCACCCCCCCCCCCCCAGCCACCCACCCCCCAGCCACCCACCCCCCCAGCCCCCCACCCCCCCAGCCCACCCCCCCACACCCCCACCCCTCCCCACCCCTCCCCACCCCCCCCACCCCTCCCCACCCCCCCGCACCCCCCACCCCCCCCCACGCCCCCATGGGTGTTGTAGGTAAAAAACCTCTGACACTATTAGTAGATCAAAATGCAGGTTTATTTTCACAATTGTGGGAGAAGTGAGGTTCCTAACAGTGGACCCAGGCCTTCTCATCGAACACAAGTAAGAACAGAGTTTATATATGTTCCTGTTCCCGCCCTCATTACATTGCAATTTTCTGAGATGGCTGTCATTGTTCATGGTGAGATTCCTGTTGTTTTAGCAGTATCTTCCTCTGCGTAGTTTGTCCGATCTCCAAGGCCACGATTGTTCGTCATTTATATCCTTGAAACAACATCACAGGTTTTGCACAAACAAGTTAACTAATATACATACAGGTTTGAATAATACTTTATATCAGGATAAGATGAATAACGTATGATGAATATATATATATGAATCTATGGTGACTCAAAGACAGAAGGCATACATGTCAACTCCATCGTGTTAAACAAAGGTACATAAAAATGGAGGTTGTTTAGCTTAACTCGAGCTGGGTTAATCGCATTTCTTGATAACAAATGGAGACAGAGGAATAGCTGTTTCTTTTATCTGGATGTGGAGATGCCGGCGTTGGACTGGGGTAAGCACAGTAAGAAGTCTCACAACACCAGGTTAAAGTCCAACAGGTTTATTTGGTAGCAAATACCATAAGCTTTCGGAGCTTGCTGCTCCTTCGTCAGATGGAGTGGCCTCTGTTCTCCAACAGTGCACAGACACAGAAATCAAGTTACTGAATACTAATTAGAATGCAAATCTCTACAGCCAGCCAGGTCTTAAAAGGTACAGATAATGTGGTTGGAGGGAACATTAAACACAGGTTAAAGAGCTGTGTATTGTCTCCAGACAGAACAGCTGGTGAGATTATGCAAGACCAGGGGCAAGCTGTGGGGGTTACTGATAATGTGACATAAATCCAACATCCCGGTATAGGCCGTCCTCATGTGTGCGGAACTTGGCTATCAGTTTCTGCTCAGCGACACTGCGCTGTCGTGTGTCGTGAAGGCCGCCTTGGAGAACGCTTACCTGAAGATCCAAGGCTGAATGCCTGTGACTGCTGAAGTGCTCCCCCACAGGAAGAGAACAGTCTTGCCTGGTGATTGTCGAGCGGTGTTCATTCATCCGTTGTCGTAGCGTCTGCATGGTTTCCCCAATGTACCATGTCTCGGGACATCCTTACCTGCAGCGTATCAGGCAGGCAACGTTGGCCGAGTTGCAAGAGTATGTACCGTGTACCTGGTAGATGGTGTTCTCACGTGAGATGATGGCATCCGTGTCGATGATCCGGCACGTCTTGCAGAAGTTGCTGTGGCAGGGTTGTGTGGTGTCGTGGTCACTGTTCCCCTGAAGGCTGGGTAGTTTGCTGCGGACAATGGTCTGTTTGAGGTTGCGTGGTTGTTTGAAGGCAAGAAGTGGGGGTGTGGGGATGGCCTTGGCGAGATGTTCGTCTTCATCAATGACATGTTGAAGGCTCCGGAGGAGATGCCGTAGCTTCTCCGCTCCGGGGAAGTACTGGACGACGAAGGGTACTCTGTCCACCGTGTCCCGTGTTTGTCTTCTGAGGAGGTCAGTGCGGTTTTTCGCTGTGGCGCGTCGGAACTGTTGATCGATGAGTCGAGCGCCATATCCTGTTCTTATGAGGGCATCTTTCAGCATCTGGAGGTGTCTGTTGCGATCCTCCTCATCCGAGCAGATCCTGTGTATTCGGAGGGCTTGTCCGTAGGGGATGGCTTCTTTTACGTGTTTAGGGTGGAAGCTGGAGAAGTGGAGCATCATGAGGTTATCCGTGGGCTTGCGGTATAGTGAGGTGCTGAGGCGACCGTCCTTAATGGAGATGCGTGTGTCCAAGATTCCGGAGAGTAGTCCATGGTGAGTCTGATGGTGGGATGGAACTTGTCATCATATAGTTGTTTCAGTGATTGCTCACCATGACTCCAAAGGAAGAAAATGTCATCGATGTATCTAGTGTATAGCATTGGTTGAAGGTCCTGTGCGGTGAAGAAGTCTTGTTCAAACCTGTGCATGAAGATGTTGGCATATTGAGGTGCGAATTTTGTCCCCATGGCTGTTCCGTGTGTCTGGATGAAGAACTGGTTGTTGAAGGTGAAGATATTGTGGTCCAGGATGAAGCGGATGAGTTGTAAAATTGCATCTGGAAACTGGCAGTTGACGGCATTGAGTACTGAGGCCGTTGCAGCAATGCCATCATTGTGGGGGATGCTGGTGTCGAGTGCCGAAACATCCATTGTGACGAGGAGTGCTCCTGGTTCAACTGCTCCATGTGTGTTGAGTTTCTGTAGGAAGTCCGTAGTGTCGCGACAAAAGCTGGGGGTTCTTTGTTCAATGGGTTTCAAGATGCCCTCGACATAGCCGGAGAGGTTCTCGCACAGGGTTCCATTTCCTGAAACGATGGGACGGCTGGGTGTGTTCGCCTTGTGTATTTTTGGGAGGCAGTAGAGATCTCCAACGCGTGGAGTACGTGGGATGAGAGCACGGAGGGTGCTCTGAAGGTCCGGATCAAAGGTTTTGATCAGAGTGTTGAGTTGACGGGTGTGTTCTTTGGTTGGATCTGTGGGTAACTGTCTGTAGTGTTCCTCGTTGTTCAGTTGTCGGTACACTTCTTTGCAGTGATCCGTTCTGTTCAGTATGACGATGGCCCCTCCTTTGTCTGCTGGTTTGATGACAATGTTGCGGTTGGTGTTGAGAGCGTGGATGGCGTTGCGTTGTGCTTGGGTGATGTTCGGTGCTGTCTTGTGAGTGCGGCTGATGAATTTGGTGTTGACGCACCTCCTGATGGCTTGGGCATACATGTCAAGTCGAGGGCAGCGGCCTTGCCACAGCAACCTCTGCAAGACGTGCCGGATCATCGACACGGATGCCATCATCTCACGTGAGAACACCATCTACCAGGTACACGGTACATACTCTTGCAACTCGGCCAACGTTGCCTGCCTGATACGCTGCAGGAAAGGATGTCCCGAGGCATGGTACATTGGGGAAACCATGCAGACGCTACGACAACGGATGAATGAACACCGCTCGACAATCACCAGGCAAGACTGTTCTCTTCCTGTGGGGGAGCACTTCAGCAGTCACGGGCATTCAGCCTTGGATCTTCAGGTAAGCCTTCACGACATACGACAGCGCAGAGTCGCTGAGCAGAAACTGATAGCCAAGTTCCGCACACATGAGGACGGCCTAAACCGGGATGTTGGATTTATGTCACATTATCAGTAACCCCCACAGCTTGCCCCTGGTCTTGCATAATCTCACCAGCTGTTCTGTCTGGAGACAATACACATCTCTTTAACCTGTGTTTAATGTTCCCTCCAACCACATTATCTGTACCTTTTTAAGACCTGGCTGGCTGTAGAGATTTGCATTCTAATTAGTATTCTGTAACTTGATTTCTGTGTCTGTGCACTGTTGGAGAACAGAGACCACTCCATCTGACGAAGGAGCAGCAAGCTCCGAAAGCTTATGGTATTTGCTACCAAATAAACCTGTTGGACTTTAACCTGGTGTTGTGACACTTCTTACTGTCTTTTATCTGGCACAGACATGAAAAACACCGAACTCTGACAAAAACATGGACTCTGCAGTGTTCTAAACAAAATCACAGAGTTCGGGTCTTAATGCTTAAGTGTGACAAGGGTCATTAACCCATTCCCGACTGCACTCCCCCTTTTGGTCGGATGCCAGGTCCAAACATGGCATTTATGACCAACTCAGAACCACATGTTATCGGGGGATGGGCTCAGCCCCTTAGTCGGGAGGTTTGTCCCCTCCCCCTGTACACTTGCGACCGTCATAATTTGTGCTGTTACTGTCTTGCAACAGGCGTTCAATAATGCCATACAAACACAGCAAGTAATTACAATTACAATTATTTCAATCAATCCATGCATCAGGTATGAACCCCACGACCCGAACCATTGCCCCAGCCAGCCCGGAGCGTTATAATCATGATATTGGTTCCCTTCCTCCTGTATTGCTTTTGCTACTTCTTTAATATGATCTACTAAGTGAGTTATTTTCTCCGAGGCTTCGGGAATATATGTACAGCATTCGGAGCCAACTATGGCACATGTTCCTCCGTGGGAGGCTTAGCACATAATCGAGTGCTAATCGGTTTTGTAATGCCACAGTCCGAATAGCTACGACCTCTGCTGATATTTCAGAGACGGCTGTGCTCACCTCTTCAAACCCATTTTTAGTCTCATTTGCAATTTTCTCTAGGGTTGAGGCCATCCGTATAAGTTCCTGTGTTGCCTTTGCCGTCCCAAAAAATGGGTAGGCTATCATGAAGAATCGTTCTGTCTCACTAATGGCTCGCTTAGCCCTAAGCAGGTGTATTTCGGGGTGGTCCCGTAAGTCAATGTAATGGTGAACATAAGGCACCACATATGCCAAATAACACGATCCTGTCCAATTCCAGGGAAGCCACGGATAGACATTGTTTCCACAGACAAAATAGGTACCATTATTTGCAGTCATCCCGCTTATATAAGCGGAGGAGAGGCTAACCGGGCTCTGGGGCACTGGATTGTGACCTGTATCATGGCCTCAGCGTCATCAGTGATATCAATCTGCTGTATACAGTAGCTATGGCCAACAGGTATGGTTCCATTTCTTGTCAGGCAGATAACTCCCCTTTGTTGATTTTTCACAATGAAGTAGGGTGGGGAATCTGATCTGTCGTAGCTGGGCTGGTAATTCTTCTTGAAGGACGATAAAGTGCACCCTCCGCCCCCTAGCCTTGAAACAACATCACTATTGCTGATACCCTGCATAGTGGTACCCGATGGGGTTTTAAATGTCAGTTTCTTTGTCCCTTTCTGGGTTCCATTTTGATTTAAAACCCATTCAATTACTTCTGGAGCTGATAAAGGGATAGGAAATAAGGGAATTCCTCCCTTCCCTCCGTGCGTGGGAATGTGTGAACAGACCCAGCACTTGCTCAGGTTCGATTGTGATGCATACAGATAAGACATATACACAAAGGTGTTCATACAATAGACAGAGTCATCGTTACAGAGATGATCATTGTGCTTCATTCCTAACTCATAATTCAATTTATATTCTCCCGTTATGGCTAACAGGGCCAGAGTCGTGAGTATCAGCATGAGAAGCATCTTATCACTTACTGATATCCCGCGCGACCGTTATACAATGGTCCAAAGGCTATATCGCCCACGCGCAACACTGCGGATCCGCGAACCCGTTCAGCTTGTTTGGAGGTCACTCGTTGTTTGCTTATATCTGTAATTGGAGAATATCATATATTTTTCCAATTAATTTCAGCATATTCAACTGAGTATATACAGGCACAGATATCATACTTCATGCGGCTTATTTCATTATTGTACAAGCCCTAATTTGTGAGGTAATATTTTTACTGGGACATCCTACTGTTGAGACTGTTAGGGAGCATTTCATTCTTTCTCTGTATCTCTTATTTCTCGATTGTCTTTTACCGATTTATGCATCCCTTTTAGTTGGATGTTTAGTTTCAAAACATGTCTCCTGATTTTATCTTTCAGTGGACTTATATCGGTCCCACCTATTATGATGCTTTCTGATAATTGCATCGTCCGTCCTGTCATTAGCTCATAAGGGTTGTTTGGTTTGTAGCAACCCTTAATTTCATTTAGTGTGGTGGGCAATACCTTCATCAACGTTTTTTTCCCGATGTCTGTATGGCCTTCGCCAGTGCAAAGTATTTTTGCCCAATGTAATTAATTGTGCTATGCTTTAAGTTAATTTAAGCTAATTTGGCCTCAGCAGCTTGGAATTCTGAGTCCAACTTAGAAACCTAGCTGCATTCTCTGATAGTACGATGTAAGGTAAACAAACTTTCTCATGGCCAAGTTGTTGATGTAGCTGGAGACTGCTTGTATGTAATAATATCTAATTTAGTTATGCTTTAGAAACAGATGTTTTCTTTTAAATCTCAGCACTGGTTTTTGGTTGCTCTCTCTCCCTTTCCTTTCTCTAAAATAACCGTTATTTCAAAAACAATGCTTAAAGAAAGGCATATTTACTTCAGATCAGTCGAGTTTATTCTGAAGAAATAAACAGACCCTTCAGTTGGCTTGGGGCAAATCACACAACACTTTGCACTGGCTGCAGCCGGACATTCTATCAAAAGACATCGCTTTTCTCATTTAAATCACATACAACTCCGATCTTTGTATGATGTATTCTTACATTATATCTAATTTGATCATTTGTTTGTCCACATTTGAAAGTGCAATGTTTCAGCAGAAATGATCCTTCTATAGACAGATTGTCTCACAAGGTAAACACCAGTGTTTCATGGTCATAGATGCCAATTGTGTGCTGCCATACACAGCTCTTTAAAAACACAGATAACCGAATAAGCCGTTTGTTGTGTGCAGTCGAATGCTGCAAGATTTTTGAGTCTGGCTGCAAAGCCAGTCTCCAACTCTTTTTCTTTCTCTCTTAAGTAATCCGGTTTCACTTCCTGACATGTTAATATTAATTGTGCAAGCTATTACAAATTATATCGGGTATCTCAAAACCCTCTTAATTTAATTTTAAATTAATCTGTTTCCATTTTTAAACTGAGCTCCAGATCAGAATTCCTTCATTTTCAGAACGATAACAAGCACAATACATATAACAATAACAAGAGTTACTTGATTAGAAATGTTTTGGTTTGCTTCCTAGCTGGCTAGGTTTTAAGCTTTGCAGTGTTCTTAGATTTGGAAAACCTTGAACAATAGATGGCACAATTCCAACGGCAGTATATAATTTTAACTAGTTACACTATCAGAACTATCATCAATGTTAGATTATTTAAATGATGTAATTTGTTGCATGTTATCGGAACATCACACAAGTCTTGAATTTCATATCGGTAACTAACTGGCAACACAAGTTCCAATAATTCATGGTGTTCAATGGTTGGCATCAAATGCAAATTAAAAATACTCAAGGACAACATCTTTATTTGTATTAACAACTGAGGTTTTAACTGATTAATCTCCTGCTGTAACTTGGGATAATCGGAACTACGATTCATTGATTTGATAGACTTTAAACTGACTCATAGACATTATATTCACCTCATTCTTTTGTTCCTGCTTTTCTATTTTTCACCAAATTACTTATTATTTTTTTAACTTCTCAACTGCACTCCTATAATTTCAACTTCAAGACAAGGAAAGAGCACATGGTCCTTCCAAGGTTTAACTCCTTTCTCAACATTAAAACGAACAACAACAAAACATTCACGCAATCACGTTGTTAAACACACAGATACACATGGAAGCTTACAACATTTATTCAGACTTAACATCTTAAACTGGGATGGAAGTAAAACATTTAAGAATACAGACCGTTGATTAACAGTCGCTTTTATGCTGCTGCCTTCCAAACTGTAATTCAACTCAAAACAGAAGTAAATTCAAGAAATCTTATAACTTTAATCTTTAACCGTTTGTAACAAATACTTCCCCAGCATTTTCTTATCTCATTATTCCACTGAATTATTTCCCTCATCTCTCATTATATTGATTTGTCAATTTGGTATTATAGGCGGGCACTCCCTTTTAGCCCGTCTGTCATTTAATACAGTTTCATGGTTGATCCATGTAACACATTTTAATTAGAATGCATTATGGCAGTATAATAATTCCCAGTATGACACATGCACTCCCATTCTACCTTATGTAACTCCCTTCTCTGTTAAATTTTGACTATATCTTAAAATTACTGCAAGTCTTATAACTCAGAGGAACATAAACAAGTGATTAATCATCATTTCAAATACGCAGGAATAATTCTATTTATCTTTTCAACTTCAGTTCTATCAAAAATACATTTTCAAATTTAACAAAAGCCTGATCCAAATAATCCATTTATTTTATCACTTTTAAATATCCCTCCTAAAATAATTATCTTTACACTGGCAGATGCAAGATCGAATCTACTGTGTGCTTAAATGGCTAACTCTCCTTACGACTCTTCAGATGTAATCTAATGCTATTATTCCCACATTTCCCAAATCTCTGTCCGATGCATTATCCTAAAATTTACTGGGGAACGTAATTTATTAAACTCGCATTGATCTGCTTATACCCCATTCCAGCACATGAGGCTCTCGATCGCAATTACATCTTGCATCTCTCTCTCCCTCCCTCGAGTGAGAGAAACTTACAACCTGTTTGTTTTCTTTTAACCCTTTATTCCCCTTTTAACTGTTTTGTTGCGGTAATTGGTGTATTCCTTTAACTGAGTCCAATTCTTCCAGACACCCCTACCTTGCATATCTATGCAGGCACAGGTGGCTCCACTGATAATGACCTCATAGGTTATTTGGGGGCAAATCCAGGTTTTCCTGGTAGTGTTTTTACCATAACCTTGCTGCCCGCCGGGGGTACCTCCGGGGTCTGTTCTAGCTTATTGTGCTCATCCATCACTATTTGTTTGTCCCGTACTGTTTTCCGCATATCTTTCAATTGGGAGCTTAACTCTAATACATATCGTCTAACCCTGTCCCGTAATGGGCCTACATCTGCCCCTCCGGTAATGATGGACTTGGGCAGTTGCATAGCCCTACCGGTCATTAGCTCATATGGTGTCAGTCCAGTGGTCCGATTTGTAGTGGCCCTGAGTTTCATTAATATGGCGGGTAATACTTCTGTCCATCTCTGTCCTGATTCCTGCATGGCCTTGGAAAGGGAGGTTTTAAGTGTCCTATTCATACGTTCCACCATTCCTGAGGGTATGTGAAACTTCTGTTTTATCCCCATCAGTTGACATATGGTTTTGACTACCTTCCCTGTAAAGTGTGTGCCTTGATCGGAGTCTATTTGCAAAGGCACCTCCCATCTTGGGATGACTTCCTCAGCTAGTATTCTAGCCACTGTAGTGGCAGAACAATTTTTCGTCGGGAATGCTTCTACCCACCTGGTGATTTGATCAATTATTACTAAGCAGTAGGTTCTTCCGTGTGACTGCGGAAGAGGTCCTGTAAAGTCAATTTGCAGGTGTTCCCAGGGACCCTTGGGGCGAGGCTGGTGCCCCATCTTGATTTCTACGGGTCTTCCAGGGTTATACTGTGCACAGGTTATGCACCGGTGACAATATCGGGCAATGTCCCGTCCCATTCCTTTCCACCACCATTCCTTCCCTATACTGGTCATCATGGCATCCCTTCCCACATGCGACAGCCCATGATGTAACTGCATCAGAGTATGCTGGATACATTCTGGGGCTAGAACTTTATTATTTAATCTCCATACCCCCCCTCCATCAGGTGTAGCTCCTTGAACTTTCCATCTCACACGTTCTTCTTCAGGGGTATCAGCATGGAGCTGTGAGATATCTATCGGGGGTTCAGTTTTAATCGAGGCGGCCGGCAAGGCCTGCACTTCCCCCCTTTTACTAGCCTTTGTATTGGTTCGGCTAGCCTTGCGAATTCTGGTATGAAGTTGCGGCTGTAATTAAACAACCCCAAAACCTTCCTTACCCCTCGGACGGTTACTGGTCTTGGCATTTGCTGAATGGCTGTTTTCCTGTCCAATGGCATTTCTTTGGTCCCCTAGGATATCAGGTGTCCCAAATATAACACCTGCGCTTTCCCTATTTGGGCCTTCCTGGGGCTCGCCTTTAGTCCCTGTCCGTCTAAGTGTTTCAGGACTGAATATAGTGCCGTCTGGTAATTATCTACACTCGGTCAATTCCACCACTCCTGTTCATTCGTATCGGGATTTTGGAACAACATTGGCAAGCCAGATACCTCTTTATCTTTCCTTTGATTCTCACATTCACTGATCCCTCTTAATTGTTTTATTGTGGTAATTCTGTTCCAATAAGTGGGAGCATTCCCTAATACTCTCTGAATCACTGTTTTACACTGGGTGACGGGTTTATAATTTTGCTTTTGGCCGCGCACCAGTTCCCCTCCGGGTTACTGGTGCTGAGTTGTATTCTAGCACTTCCTACTCCTCTGGAGGAGCGGGTGGTCCCTGTGTGGACTCATTAGGAGGTAGAGGAACAGTTTCCTCTCTCTATTGTTTTTCTTCGAAGACTTGGTTTCGTTTCTCCAATTCTCTTATTCTGAATTCTAGTTCTCTAATCTTTTTTCTATCTTGCTCAATTAGTCCAGCTAACTGATGTATTAACAATACTCCTATCTTCTTTGCCTCGTTTCTCTTTTCTTTATATATCCACGTTTTCTGCTACTCTAAGGTCTGAGACGTATCCCAGCCATCCTTTTGCATCCTCTTTATTAATGCTTTTTTCTTTGACATGTACACGTCAATGAGAGGACCTGCAGATCCCCTCATCCTTCATTATCTGCCATTTTGCAGACTTCACTACCCCCCTTTGGAGCCCTACAGTGCCTGACAAAGTGACCCAGTTTCCTACAATTATGGCACGCACCCCTTAATTTATCTTCTCTACTGTTTGCACTAACGTTTTCCTGTTTTATTTGTAGGTGTGGTTTCTCATCTGGTCCATCTCTAATTCCAGATGCCCATTCCACTAATTCATCATAAGTCTGGGTATTGAGAACTCCCATTTTAAGGATTTTTTGGTGAGCTGGCGACAGCCCATCTTTAAATGCTTGTAAAAAGGCTCTATCTGTTCGGGCAGCTTCGGGTACTCCCCAGCATTCTTGGTATATTCTAAAGAGTCGCTCCCCAAATTCGGAGGCTCTTTCACCCCTTTGTTGATTAACATTTTAATTTTTTCTTTGACATCAGCCCATTTCTTACCCGAGACTGAAACCTGTTCAATTAATCCGGCCAATTGATGAACTAAGAGAACTCCAATTTTCTTAGTTTTGTTTTTCTTTTCCTCTTCCAACCATTTTTGTTGTTGGTCTAGTGGATGGTCTAAATCCCATCCCGCTGTTATCATCTGTTTTGTGAGTCTGTCCCTCTTAGTCATAAATTCATTTATCAGGGACCCAGGGGGTCCCCACTGTCTTTGTCCCGCCATAACACTGATAAGTTTATACTCACCACCTGGAGTGACTTATTCTCCCTTCTCGCTCTCCCTCTCCCAGGTCGCTCTTATCGGAGTCCGGGATACCTGTAAGGGTTGATCAGATCCCTCCGTACCACCGCTTATACTATTTTTTTTAAGCCGGCTTCTCCTTAGAAGGCTTTTCCTTCTAACTCTTACACATGAAGGCTTTTCCTTCAAACCCCAGCGATCACTCAGACAGTCTCTATCTCACTCACGTCTAAACATCACACACTCTTATCACAGATGATTACCAATTGCATTTTGACCCACTCTATTTAGAGTTCGATAATCTATTCCGGTGTCCCGGTCGTGGCCATTCGACCGGACCGTAAACAGATTATCCCGGACGAGCCCCCAATTGTTGTAGGTAAAAAACCTCTGACGCTATTAGTAGATCAAAATGCAGGTTTATTTTCACAATTGTGGGAGAAGTGAGGTTCCTAACAGTGGACCCAGGCCTTCTCATCGAACACAAGTAAGAACAGAGTTTATATATGTCCCTGTTCCCGCCCTCATTACATTGCAATTTTCTGAGATGGCTGTCATTGTTCATGGTGAGATTCTTGTTGTTTTAGCAGTATCTTCCTCTGCGTAGTTTGTCCGATCTCCAAGGCCACGATTGTTCGTCATTTATATCCTTGAAACAACATCACAGGTTTTGCACAAACAAGTTAACTAATATACATACAGGTTTGAATAATACTTTATATCAGGATAAGATGAATAACGTATGATGAATATATATATATATGAATCTATGGTGATTCAAAGACAGAAGGCATACATGTCAACTCCATCGTGTTAAACAAAGGTACATAAAAATGGAGGTTGTTTAGCTTAACTCGAGCTGGGTTAATCGCATTTCTTGATAACAAATGGAGACAGAGGAATAGCTGTTTCTTTTATCTGGCACAGACATGAAAAACACCGAACTCTGACAAAAACATGTACTCTGCAGTGTTCTAAACAAAATCACAGAGTTCGGGTCTTAATGCTTAAGTGTGACAAGGGTCATTAACCCATTCCCGACTGCAAGGGAGGTTTAAACTAATTTGTCAGGGGAGTGGGAAAAGGAGTTGTAGTCCAGAAGTCAGTGTTGAGGGTGGTGAGGTATTGGGGAAGGTATCAAGGTCAAGGGTGGGTACCGGTAGACAGGAAGGTGGGTTGAAGTGTGTCTACTTCAATGCAAGGAGCATCCGGAACAAAGTAGATGAACTTGGGGCGTGGATTGGTACTTGGGACTACGATGTTGTGGCCATTACGGAGACGTGGGTAGAACAAGGACAGGAATGGTTGTTGGACGTTCCGGGGTATAGATGTTTCAGTAAGTGTAGGGAAGCTAGTAAAAGAGGTGGAGGAGTGGCATTGTTAATCAAGGATAGTCTAACGGCTGCGGAAAGGCACTTCGAGGGGGATCTGCACACTGAGGTAATATGGGCTGAAGTTAGAAATAGGAAAGGAGCGGTCACGATGTTAGGAATTCACTATAGGCCCCCAAATAGTAATAGAGATGTGGAGGAAGAAATTGCTAAGCAGATTATGGATATGTGTGGGGGTCACAGGGTAGTTGTCATGGGGGACTTTAACGTTCCAAATACCGATTGGAGCCTTTGGAGGTCAAATAGTTCGGATGGGGCAGTTTTTGTGCAGTGTGTGCAGGAGCGTTTCCTGACACAATATGTGGATAGGCCGACAAGAGGTGAGGCCACACTGGATTTGGTACTGGGAAATGAACCGGGCCAAGTGTTAGATTTGGTTGTGGGAGAGCACTTTGGAGATAGTGACCACAATTCAGTGTCTTTTGTTATTGCAATGGAGAGGGATAGGGCCGTACGGCAGGGCAAGGTTTACAATTGGGGGAGAGGTAATTATGATGCGATTAGGCAAGAATTAGGGGGCATAAGATGGGAACAGAAACTGTCAGGGAAAGGCACTAATGAAAAGTGGAACTTTTTCAAGGAACAAATACTGGGTGTCCTTGATAGGTATGTCCTTGATAGGTACGTTGTCTACCTGATACGCTGCAAGAAAGGATGTCCCGAGGCATGGTACATTGGGGAAACTATGCAGACGCTGCGACAACGGATGAATGAACACCGCTCGACAATCACCAGGCAAGACTGTTCTCTTCCTGTTGGGGAGCACTTCAGCGGTCACGGGCATTCGGCCTCTGATATTCGGGTAAGCGTTCTCCAAGGCGGCCTTCGCGACACACGACAGCGCAGAGTCGCTGAGCAGAAACTGATAGCCAGGTTCCGCACACACAAGGACGGCCTCAACCGGGATATTGGGTTTATGTCACACTATTTCACATAAATATTTCTGCTTTTTTCCTCCTGAGTCTTTATCATGCGATCCTAGAATCAGAATTTATGTCACACTATTTGTAACTCCCACAGTTGCGTGGACCTGCAGAGTTTCACTGGCTGTCTTGTCTGGAGACAATACACATCTTTTTAGCCTGTCTTGATGCTCTCTCCACTCCCATTGTTTTGTTTCTTAAAGACTGGATTAGTTGTAAGTATTCGCATTCCAACCATTATTCATGTAAATTGAGTCTGTGTCTTATAAGTTCTGTTTGTGAACAGAATTCCCACTCACCTGAAGAAGGGGCTCAGAGCCTCGAAAGCTTGTGTGGCTTTTGCTACCAAATAAACCTGTTGGACTTTAACCTGGTGTTGTTAAACTTCTTACTGTGTTTACCCCAGTCCAACGCCGGCATCTCCACATCATGTCCCTGTCAGGCAGGGAGGAAATGGCCGAGTGAGGGAACCATGGTTCACGAAAGAGGTGGAATGTCTTGTGAAAAGGAAGAGGGAAGCTTATGTAGGGATGAGGAAACAAGGTTCAGATGGCTCAATTGAGGGTTACAAGTTAGCAAGGAATGAGCTGAAAAAGGGGCTTAGGAGAGCTAGAAGGGGAAAACCCCAAGGCTTTTTACTCTTATGTGAGGAATAAAAGAATGACCAGGGTGAGGTTAGGGCCGGTCAAGGACAGTAGTGGGAACTTGTGTATGGAGTCAGTAGAGATAGGCGAGGTGATGAATGAATACTTTTCTTCAGTGTTCACCAAGGAGAGGGGCCATGTTTTTGAGGAAGAGAAGGTGTTACAGGCTAATAGGCTGGAGGAAATAGATGTTCGGAGGGAGGATGTCCTGGCAGTTTTGAATAAACTGAAGGTCGATAAGTCCCCTGGGCCTGATGAAATGTATCCTAGGATTCTTTGGGAGACAAGGGATGAGATTGCAGAGCCTTTGACTTTGATCTTTGGGTCCTCACTGTCCACGGGGATGGTGCCAGAGGACTGGAGAGTGGCGAATGTTGTTCCTCTGTTTAAGAAAGGGAATAGAAATGACCCTGGTAATTATAGACCGGTTCGTCTTACTTCGGTGGCTGGTAAGTTGATGGAAAAGGTCCTTAGGGATGGGATTTACGACCATTTAGCAAGATGCGGATTAATCCGGGATAGTCAGCACGGATTCATGAAGGACAAGTCGTGCCTCACAAATTTGATAGAATTTTTTGAGGAGGTAACTAAGTGTGTTGATGAAGGTAGGGCAGTTAATGTCATATACATGGATTTTAGTAAGGCGTTTGATAAGGTCCCCCATGGTCGGCTTATGATGAAAGTAAGGAGGTGTGGGATAGAGGGTAAGTTGGCCGATTGGATAGGTAACTGGCTATCTGATCGAAGACAGAGGGTGGTGGTGGATGGAAAATCTTTGGACTGAGGCAGGTTGCTAGCGGAGTGCCACAGGGATCAGTGCTTGGTCCTCTGCTTTTTGTGATTTTTATGAATGACTTAGAGGAAGGGGCTGAAGGGTGGATCAGTAAATTTGCTGATGACACCGAGATTGGTGGAGTAGTGGATGAGGTGGAGGGCTGTTGTAGGCTGCAAAGAGACATAGATAGGATGCAAAGCTGGGCTGAAAAATGGCAAATGGAGTTTAACCCTGATAAATGTGAGGTGATTCATTTTGGTAGGACTAATTTAAATGTGGATTACAGGGTCAAAGGTAGGGTTCTGAAGACTGTGGAGGAACAGAGAGATCTTGGGGTCCATATCCACAGATCTCTACAGGTTGCCACTCAAGTGGATAGAGCTGTGAAGAAGGCCTATTGTGTGTTAGCTTTTATTAACAGGGAGTTGGAGTTTAAGAGCCGTGGGGTTATGCTGCAACTGTACAGGACCTTGGTGAGACCACATTTGGAATATTGTGTGCAGTTCTGGTCACCTCACTGTAAGAAGGATGTTGAAGCGCTGGAAAGAGTGCAGAGGAGATTTACCAGGATGCTGTGTGGTTTGGAGGGTAGGTCTTATGAGGAAAGGTTGCGGGAGCTAGGGCTGTTCTCTCTGGAGCGGAGGAGGCTGAGGGGAGACTTAATAGAGGTTTATAAAATGATGAAGGGGATAGATAGAGTGAACGTTCAAAGACTATTTCCCCGGGTGGATGGAGCTATTACAAGGGGGCATAACTATAGGGTTCATGGTGGGAGATATAGGAAGGATATCAGAGGTAGGTTCTTTACGCAGAGAGTGGTTGGGGTGTGGAATGGACTGCCTGCAGTGATAGTGGAGTCAGACACTTTAGGAACATTTAAGCGGTTATTGGATAGGCACATGGAGCACACCAGGATGATAGGGAGTGGGATCGCTTGATCTTGGTTTCAGATAAAGCTCGGCACAACATCGTGGGCCGAAGGGCCTGTTCTGTGCTGTACTGTTCTATGTTCTATAATGATGGATGTCAGAACCACTGGACAATAGTCATTAAGGCACGCTTCTTGGCTTTTCTGAGGTACCGGGATGATGGTCATCTTCTTGAAGCAGATAGGGACCTCAGATTGTTGTAAAGAGAGGTTGAAGATGTCTGTGAATACCCCCACCAGCTGATCTGCGCAGGATCTGAGTGCTCGTCCGGGTGCCCGGACTAGAAAGAGTGCAGAAAAGATTTACTCGGATGCTACCTGGTACTAATCCAAGGTCTAAGTTCATCTGCCTTACCTGTTAAACTTCTCGCATTGAAACAAATGCACTTCAGTCCACCAGACCCTCTTTGATTAGTAACCCCACCCTGCCTGCTGTTTCTCCGAGTCTTACTGGCCCTACTCTCTGGTTCCCCTTCAGCTAATTCACCTTTGCTTTGGTTCCCACCCCCCTGCCCAACTAGTTTAAATCCTCCCATGTGACAGTTCTGTTCTGTTTGTGAACAGAACTCCCACTCACCTGATGAAGGAGCAGCGCTCTGAAAGCTTGTGCTACCAAATAAACCTGTTGGACTTTAACCTGGTGTTGTGAGACTCCTTAGTGTGTTTACAGTCAAAGCCAGGGTGTAGACAAAGATCAATTTAATATTCGGTAGATCCATTAAAAAGTCTGATGGCAACAGGGAAGAAGCTGTCCTTGAGTTGGTTGGTACGTGATCTCAGACTTTTGTATCTTTTTCCCGATGGAAGAAAGTGGAAGAGAGTATATTCGGGGTATGTGGGGTCCCTGATCATGCTGGCTGCTTTTCCAAGGCAGGGGAAGTGTAAACAGTCAATGGATGGGAGGGTGGTTTGCGTAATAGACTGGGCGACGTTCACAACCCTTTGTAGTTTCATGTGGTCTTAGTCAGAGCAGGAACCATGCCATGCTGTGATACACCCAGAGAGGATGCTTTCTATGGTGCATTTGAGATACGGAGAAATTTCTTCACCCAGAGAGTGGTGAGCTTGTGGAATTCATTACAGTTGAGGCCAAAACATTATATCATAGAAACCCTACAGTGATGAAAGGAGGCCATTTGGCCCATCGAGTCTGCACTGATAACAATCCCATCTCGGCCCTATCCCCATAACCACACATATTTGCTCTGCTAATCCCTCTAACCTATGCATCCCAGGACACTAAGGGGCAATTTAGCATGGCCAATCAACCTAACCTGCATATCTTTGCACTTTATTGTTTTCAAGAATGAGTTAGAAGTGATGTATTTTGGTAGAACTAACGTAGGGGGGAGCTATACGATAAATGGCAGAACCATAAAGAGTGTAGATACGCAGAGGGACCTGGGTGTGCAAGTCCACAGATCCTTGAATGTGACGTCACAGGTGGAGAAGGTAGTGAATAAGGCATATGGCATGCTTGCTTTTATAGGATGGGGCATAGAGTATAAAAGTTGGGGTCTGATGTTGCAGTTGTATAGAACGTTCGTTCGGCTGCATTTGGAATACTGCGCCCAGTTCTGGTCGCCACACTACAGAAGGACGTGGAGGCTTTGGAGAGAGTGCAGAGGAGGTTTACCAGGATGTTGCCTGGTATGGAGGGGCATAGTTATGAGGAGAGATTGGGTAAACTGGGGTTGTTCTCACTGGAAAGACGGAGGATGAGGGGTGACCTAATAGAGGTGTATAAAATTATGAAAGGCATAGATAGGGTGAACGGTGGGAAGCTTTTTCCCAGGTCGGTGGTGACGTTCACGAGGGGTCATAGGTTCAAGGTGAGGTGGGGGGGAGGTTTAACACGGATATCAGAAGGACGTATTTTACACAGAGGGTGGGGGGCCCTGGAACGCGCTGCCGGGCAAGGTGGTGGAGGCAGACACACTGGGAACGTTTAAGACTTATCTAGACAGCCACATGAACGGAGTGGGAATGGAGGGATACAAAAGAATGGTCAAGTTGGTCAGTACTGTTAGAGCACTGCGCAATGCGATGTAAAGGAATAGCAAATGAATATGCATTCATTCACCTTGACTACTTGTATTAGTTCATTCTACTTCTTGTGGCATAGCATGAAGGTCTTATGGCTAAACTCCTGACTTTGTTTGCAATGGCTAGCTGTTGCTACTGTCTTTTCAGTAAGTGCCAGGTGGGCTTTGTCGCTTTCTGTTGGAAGAGGATTTCACTCCTGTGTACATCCCTCACCAAGCTCTCTAATTCTGCATCAGAGAACTTTGGAACATGTTCTCCAGCCATTTGTTCAAGGTTTTTCTTGCTCAGTAACTTTTCTTTCAGCCCCTGTTGGTGCCAGAATGCACCTCATCTGTAAGAGGCTTTAAATAACATTACTCTTGAACAAGTTTGGATCCCTGCTGAAGCGTGCAGTCACTCAGCAATGTATTCAGTACTAGATCACATGCTACAATCAATTTAAGTGGCAGGCAACACAAAGTTTGCATGGTGTCTGCATTATTCTGAAGGAGCCTGGGCTGCTCATGCATTGTGGGTGATCTTGCAACAATGGATTGCATCCCGACCCCTGAGCCAGAAGTTCTGGATTCAATCCCACTCCAGGACATGGTCATGGAAGGTGCATTCATAATGTGGTCACACAGGTTGACTATTAACCTGTAAATCCTTCCAATACATCTATGACAGACAGGAAGAGCAGGTGAGTTTTCTGGCCAGTCAGAGTGCGACATGTAATAGCTGCAGCACAACAGTCTGCCCATGTTAAAAAGACTCCATGCACAGATTCTTGCCACAAGCTGTACTCCATGCTAAGTGTCATCCTTGCTTCAAGGGGCTTCCAGAGGGAGAAGAACCACACATCATGATTCTCTTGCCTCTTTACGGCAGGCTATCCAATTCAATTTGATTAATATAACTGCAAGTCTTTCCTACTCCAAGAGGATGAATTTGTTTGGCCTAATGTCATGGAAATCATAGAAACCCTACAGTGCAGAAAGAGTCCATTCGGCCCATCGAGTCTGCACCGACCACGATCCCACCCAGGCCCTATCCCCATATCCCTACATATTTATCCGCCAATCCCTCTAACCTACGCATCGCGGGACACTAAGGGGCAATTTAGCATGGCCAATTAACCTAACCCGCACATCTTTGGACTGTGGGAAGAAACTGGAGCACCCGGAGGAAACCATGTCCTATATCATTTACCAGGAGTTGAGTGGGGTAAATTTTCCAGTCCCACCCACTGCAGGAATCATCATGGGTGAGACTGGAAAATTTGACAGACAACTGAAAGATCTGTTAACCTGGGACAGAAACTTCCAGTCTCGAGGCAGGTGTGACCGGAAAATCCCACGAATGACCTGACAGAATCATAGAATGGTTATGTCACAGAAGGACATTCAGCCCATCAAATCTGTGCCAGCTCTCTGCAAGAGCGGCTTCCTTGGAAAGAAAATGCGTTTATTGCAACACAGTCGACTTTTGTACATAACTGCTGCATTTAATTTTCATAGTGTCACAGTGCCCCCTGCAGCTGTATTTAATACTTTATCACAAGATGTCCAGTAAAAGAAATGTCCCGTGTAGCCCAAAGAAAAATCACTTCAAAGCGCAAGATCAGAGAAATGCAAAGATCAAATGGGTAAGACAATTTTTGTAAGTGTGACCAAGGAATAAGATGAAGGATTGGAAATGGTGAAAGATGTTACATCACACCAATTTTGACAGACACAAGCGAGTGTCAGTGAAGCAATGCAGAGAAGAATTGAGGCTGTGGAATTGTGGCTTTTGAGGTGAATAATGAAAATATCTTGGACAAGTCACACTGCCAGTGAAGAGGTGCTGGTAAAATCAGGGAGAAACAGTTGGAATTTCTTCGGAACAAAAGAAGAAATTGTGATTTAGAAAGTCTGACTGCATATCCTCACAATCTGAATGCATGTATCTCTCACAAAGATGACCTATACCTCTACAGCAAGATTAATAGGGAGGTCCATGGTCACCAAAACCCTCTTAGGGATCTGACTCCTGAATAGACAGAGATGAAGAGGCTGATGTGAGTGCAGTTTGAGCTTTTTATACCAGCATATAGATGACATTGTTGATATTTACGATATAATGTTTATCAGATTAATTTCCTGTGGGTGAAATCTGTTTATCATCCAATCTGACTTCGTGTTGACAATTCACTGTTGCTTTTATGTTACATTTATCATCTGTTTAGTTCACTCATGACAGTCAATAACTGCAGCAATTTGAATGATCTATTCTGATAATCTGTGGACATTTTGCTTTAAGGAAGCAATGGCCAGAATTTTCTGCTGCCACTGCTGGCAAACAAAGAAAATTACAGCACAGGAACAGGCCCTTCGGCCCTCCAAGCCTGCACCGACCATGCTGCCCGACTTAACTAAAACCCCCTACCCTCCCGGAGACCATATCCCTCTATTCCCATCCTACTCATGTACTTGTCAAGATGCCCCTTGAAAGTCACTACTGTATCCGCTTCCACTACCTACCCCAGCAATGCGTTCCAGGCACCCATATCCTCTGTGTAAAAATCTGCCTCGTACATCTCCTTTAAACCTTGCCCCTCGCACCTTAAACCTATGCCCCCTAGTAATTGACTCTTCCACCCTGGGAAAAAGCTTCTGACTATCCACTCTGTCCATGCCTCTCATAATCTTGTAGACTTCTATCAGGTCTCCCCTCAACCTCCGTCGCTCCAGTGAGAACAAACCAAGTTTCTCCAATCTCTCCTCATAGCTAATGCCCTCCGTACCAGGCAGCATTCTGGTAAATCTTTTCTGTACACTCTCCAAAGCCTCCACATCCTTCTGGTAGTGTGACGACCAGAATTGAACACTATATTCCAAGTGCAGCCTAACTAAGGTTCTTTTAAGCTGCAACATGACTTGCCAATTTTTAAACTCAATGCCCCGGCCGATGAAGGCAAGCATGCCGTATGCCTTCTTGACTACCTTCTCCACCTGCATTGCCACTTTCAGTGACCTGTGTACCTGTACACCCAGATCCCTTTGCCTATCAATACTCTTAAGGGTTCTGCCATTTACTGTATAATATCTATCTGTATTAGACCTTCCAAAATGCATAACCTCACATTTGTCCGGATTAAACTCCATCTGCCATCTCTCCGCCCAAGTCTCCAACTGATCTATATCCTGCTGTATCCTCCGATGGTCCTCATCGCTATCCGCAAATCCACCAACCTTTGTGTCGTCCGCAAACTTACTAATCAATCCAGTTACATTTTCCTCCAAATCATTTATATATATTACAAACAGCAAAGGTCCCAGCACTGATCCCTGAGGAACACCACTTGTCACAGCCCTCCATTCAGAAACACACCCTTCTTCTTTGACCGAGCCAGTTTTGTATCCACCTTGCTAGCTCACCTCTGATCCCATGTGACTTCACCTTCTGCACAAGTCTGCCACGAGGGACCTTGTCAAAGGCCTTACTGAAGTCCATGTAGACAACATCCACTGCTCTACCCTCATCAATCATCTTCGTCAATTCCTCGAAAAACCCCATTAGCGATAATGGAGAATTTGGCGCTCAGCAAAATCACTGTTCATTGCAGCGGGACTGGAGAATCCCAGCTGCAGATGAGGTTGGAGAATCCGGACCAATATGCTATTTGTTCAGTTTGAGTGTGAAAAGTCTAAATGATAATTCAATTTATGAAAGCATAGGAAGCCTGTCAGCTAAATGGGAAAATCAAATATCCAGTAAAATGACCATATATTTGAGTTTTTATTCATGTGTGATGAATAAGGACACATACAAGGAGATATCATAACAGCTCCAGTTCAGTGCACAGAGTGGGAGCTGCATTGTCCCAGCAGGTTCCATCTTTGGGATGAGAAGTTGAACTGAGACAGTCTGCGGGACATTTCCCCCACCCCCACATTGTTTCTTGGAAGCAGGGGGTAGCACACTGTTGGCCAGTGGCGGGATTTCCAGTTGAATCTACCCCCCCACCATAGGTTTCCCATGGTTTCAGCTTTCCATTATAATTATCACAGCCTCGAATTGCACATGGGCATATTGAGATTTTAAGTAAGAATGTGTTCTGCAAAAAAGCACATGCAAGCAAAAACTGGCCAAGACTGCAAAGTAACCACTTGTTGGAAAATTCCATTGTCGATTACACTTGACCAACTAGTCCAAAGAGAATGAAATGTCACAGCTTTTCAAACAGAGGCACTACAGTAAAGGAGACACTGTGCAAAAATTAAATTGTAATCTTCTGTGAAGATAATTAGCATCTCAACAAAAACCATCTCCTGTGAGTTATATCCCAGACTGTGAACATGATGTGAGCTGAAAGAAAGCAGTGCTGGGTGAAATACATGTATGTGTTTTTTACCCTTTCAGAAATACAGAAGAAAAATGGTTAAAAAACAAATGCAGCACTAGTCTCTGTATGCTAGTCTGCTGTTCTAGCTCTACTGTGCTAGTGGGTGCTGTGAAGTTCACAGTTGGAGAGCATCCACAAGGCATCCCTGTGCTTGCAGGTACAAAATATCTCTCTGTCTGATTGCTGGAAGCAATCCACAAGTTAGCAAAGCCACAGTCGAAAATGGAATCAGACAACTCTTCTCAGCTAGCCTGAGAATCTCCAAACCAACTGCTCAACTGCCAAAGTTTCACCATCTAGTCCTCATGGGCAAGTCAGTGATTGATTTGTCTATCTTTTATGACTTTATTTTTGGGTTCCCTTCTCATCTCTAACCTGTGTCTGTAGGTTGTATTTTATTATTTTTTCTCACATTTTAGTAACTAATAAAGTCACTCTTTCTTTAACTTAAGAAAGCTGAGTTGAATTGGCTCCTTTTTAAAAATACGTACATTTGGACTGGGAAAAGCTATCTACGAGGGAAGGGATCACTTCCAAATTAGCCTTGTTACGATCAACTAAAGGTGTTGAATAATGTGCCAGTTCATCCTTCCTCACCTGGGAGCATGACAATTTGGGGGTATCTTGTTCAAAATCAATCTCAGAATCGTCTTCACAATTCTAAATTGATTCAACACCAGTTGTCAACTGAACTCTGGGATCATGAAAACATCTGGATTGAGAGACTGGAAGTGGCTCCTACTTCCTCATCAGGGCAAAGAGTAACGAACACGGGAAATGTTGCGAATACTCAGCAAGTCTGGCTGGAGAGATGAGCATTTCCAGCATTTTTTATTTCAGACTTTGTGTCTGTTGCAGTTTTCGTTTGATACAAAGAGTAATAATACTTCAGGGTAGCAGTCTCTATTTTTACTTAACAAAGAATAAATTTCAATGTTGTTCCATTCCTGTGCAAGATATGTTTGCATCTTATTGTATCTTTGTTTGCCCTTATTTTCCAGCAGTGTTGTGGGATCCAATTACGAGGGGAATGTATAAACCAAAATTGGTTGAGGTTTATCTTGCCCTGGCAATGTATTTTTTTCGAATCAGCGGGCATGCAGTGGCATTGATGCTGACTGTGACAGAGTCTGTGATCAAGAGTATTCTATCCGAATGACTAAAGAGCAACATAGACGTATTCAATTAAATGAGAATCAGTAGGTACATGTCTTAAAGATTTGTGAGTTTGAGGCAAAATTGTTTGCAGTTCCCCTCCAAGTAACACACCACCCTGACTTGGAAACATGTTACATTTCCTTCATTGTCGCGAGGTCAAAATCCTGTAATCTCCCTCCTGAACACTGCTGTGGGAGAGACTTTACCCCACACAGACTGCAGTGCAGTTCAATATTAGCTCAGCACTGGCTTAGGTTTGGAATGAGAATTAAATACTGGTCTGGTTAGTGACAATCATATCTCAAAGATTAATTGGACTATTTTTTCTAAAGATAGGGATCTTCAATGTTGCATTGCAAGTAGCAAAGTGACAATGTAAATTTATCGCTAATTGCGCACATCTCTGAGACAATGTTCACAGGTTTTGTTTACTCGGAGATTCTATGTTGAATTATTTTACTGTGGTCTATGGCGTTGTAACAAGTCCAATTAACTGTGGATATTAATATGATGACTCAATGCAAAACACTTCAAACTAAGTAACATACTTTCATGTATGAAGAAATCTCAAAGGTACATCAGTCAAATTCGTCTGTCCAATTTTCAGTAATAAACAATCTTAGAAGAAATCTTAGAAACCCTACAGCACAGAAAGAGGCCATTCGGCCCTTCGAGTCTGCACCGACCACAATCCCACCCAGGCCCTACCCCCATATCCCGACATATTTACCCGCTAATCCCTCTAATCTACGCATCCCAGGACACTAAGGGCAATTTTTTAGCATGGTCAATCAACCTAACCCGCAGATCTTTGTACTGTGGGAGGAAACGGGAGCACCTGGAGGAAACCCACACAGACACGAGGAGAATGTGCAAACTCCACACAGACAGTGACCCAAGCCGGGAAACGAACCCAGGTCCCTGGAGCCGTGAAGCAGCAGTGCTAACCACTGTGCTACCGTGCCACCCACAAGGGGCAGGGTTTTGTGTTTTTTTTTCAGTGTTGTCTTGGGTGGGAAAAGCAGACGGCAGCCCACTCGCCAGCTGCCTTGCTGAGTTTCCCATCATATTTTCAAACATTTTTGAGAAAAATAATGGAAAGGGGTGAGTCCCATGATACCATGCTGGCAGGACGGGCTGTGATTGTGTCTGCTTCAATTCTTAAAAGATAAACATTTTAAAAAATGAAGATCAATAAAAATACAAACAGAATTCCACGGACCCCCCACCCCACAACCACACAGATACGGAACCCCTCCTCCCCAGAAATGGAAATGCCTTCCCCTCCCCCAGCATCGCCTTCATATTGCACCCACATGTCTCCTGGCACTTTTGTGTCGCGGGCAGTGCCCTTATAGTCCTCAGGTAATGTCAGAGGGTGGTGTCGGGGGCACTGCCAGGGTACTGCCGGGGCATGACCCTCCCCCCTACCCCAGGGATGAACTCAGCTGTGTACCTCCGGCGGGATCTGCCCTCTGGGTGCACATCGCGAGGGGATCTATTGTGATTCATGTTGGTATGCCCATGTGGGGATGGGAGGATAATCAGATGTAAACATCAGATATGCATAGTCAATTAGGTGTAATGGGAATCCCGACTTTTAAAGGTACATTAACAGTCAAACTAGACCCCCAGTTTTCAGCAATACAAAAGGAGCAGGATTTTCCGACTTTTAAAGTTGGGATTCCCATTGCACGATTGGCAAGGGGGCGCAAAATAGAGTGGGGAAAGCCCGCCGGCGTAAAAGCTGTTTTCGGACTCTTGCGCTATTCTCCCTCATTCCCACCACCCCGAAAGTGGGGGTGAAAAATCCCCCCAGGTGCATTTTGCATTTATTGTAATTTGTCCCATTTATTTACATTTGCAAACAGAGATAAAATGTTATTTTAATTTTACAAACGAACGTTCACTGAAAACAGCAGGACATAAATGCTAATTCATGCAATTTTCTTCACGTGTCCTTAATTCAGTGTTCACCTTTAGTATCACAGCTATGAAGAAAATTTCATTCCGGCATACTGCAATCAAGTGCCTTCTCAACTACCATGTAACCAGCCCAACCCACTTCACATTGTGAAGTCAGACTAAAGCCACAGCCACATCCCACAAAAGATGCACACCAGTGTGCTAAAATAACTTATTAACTGTATTCTAACTTTTTATACATAATTACAAGTGCATGTAAGTTGTTCTTCCTCTGGAGTACAGAGGGAAGTATGTTGTGAATAAAGCAATAGCATATCATTATGAGACAGCTCTGAAACTGTGAAAAGACAGTTTTTGAGATACTGTCATACGAACAGCAGCTGAGACAGGAAGAGGTCAAAAGACTGAAAAGAAATGATAGATTACTTATTTAACTCATCACCTTCTGCTTCAATCCCATCTCCTTATGAAATGCATCTCATTGCCTCTTGAACCCTCTCTTCTTCCATGGTCTTCTCTGGTAATTAAATCTGCAATTCTCTCATCCTTTTTTTTACATCTGATTCAATCATTTTTACCTTGTGTTGTCTGTTATTTGACCCTTTTCACTGCGGTGAGAAATTTGCCAGGATTAATGGTGTGAATTCCCTTCATAATCTTGCATTGAGTGGAACTGGTGCTAACCAGTTCATACAATTAAAAGACAAGCCTTTTTGAATTTATTTATAATCATGTTTACGTTTTATTTTTACAATAGCTTAGCAGCATTCTGCTGTTTCATAGATTTATCTGCTGAAACATATTGGATGTCTCCGCAGTTGGCACCATTTAGCAAACATTGTTTCCTGCTTCCTTATTAACAGTCTTCCTTATACTACTAATTAACAGTTATCCACGTTGATTTGCCTCAGCCACTATTGGCTGTTTCCTGAAAGACCTAAATACTTCTGAAAGTGTTCATCATCACTCGGTGGTAGCACCCTCACCTCTGAGTCAGAGTGTTGTTGGTTTGGGTTCTGCTCCTGAGAATTGAACACAAGATTTGCAGTGACACTCCCAGATCTGTACGAAGGGAGTGCTGCACTGTTGAAGGTGCTGTCCTTCAGGTGAGCAATTAAACTGAGGCGTCAACTGACCCCCAGATGAATGCTAAAGATCTCATGGCGTTTTTAGAAAAGGGAATTCTCCTGAGTATCCTGACCAATGTTTATCCTTCAATCAGCATCACTAAAACAGATTTTCTGGTCATTATCACATTGATGGTTGTGGGAGCTTGCTGTGCGCAATTTGGCTGCCGTGTTTCCCACATTGCAACAGTGACTACACTTGAAAATGAAAAACAGTCCATTGACACGGTGACACAGCTGCCTCACGGCACCAGAAACAAAGTTCGATTTCGGCCATAGGTGACTGTGTGGAATTTGCACATTCCCTCCATGTCTGCGTGGGTTTCCTCCAGATACTTTGGTTTCCTCCTAGAGTCCAAAGCGGGGCAGGTTGGGTGGATTGGCCATGCTAAATTGTCCCTTGGTGTCCAAAGATATGTGGGTTAGGTGGATTAGCCATGGTAAATGCATGGGGTCACACAGGATAGAGTGGAGGGAATGCTGGGTGGAATGCGCTTTCAAAGAGTCAGTGAAGACTCGATGGGCTGAATGGCCTCTTTCTGTAGGGATTTTATGTTTCCGTGACCGTAACGTGCTTTGAGATATGCTGAAGTCAGAAAAGGTTCCCTCAATGCTATATTGGAGTGTCAACTTTGATTAGATAGCCAGATTTGTGGACCAACATTATGAAATAATGCATCCCCGGACACACTGTGAGATATTAACTATATACTCAAAATAGATGTGGTCCGAAGGTTGACCCCATGGTACAATGTTTGTAATTTTAGTTCAGCCTGAAATTTTCCAATTCTGCTGATTTAAGATGATTTTTTTTACCCATTGTGGAAATTCTTTTTAAATTCTGTGGCTCTTTACTACAGCGATTTTAATTGCCACTTTGCAAACTCATCAAAAGCTTCTGAGAAACCCAATGTATAATTTTTGGTACTTTCTCCTACTCAGCATGTCCATAATAAATTCAGCAGGTTAATTAAATGTGACCTCTCTTTCCTGAATTCATGCTGACAGGTCCATTATCAAGTTACACTTTTCTAAATCAGTCAAAGTTTATTTATTAGTCACAAGTAGGCATACATTCACACTGCAATGAAGTTACTGTGAAAATCCCTTCCAACCAGATTTCATTAAAAAAAATGTAATGATTAACCTTGCAACGGTTTCAAGTTAACCGATATTTTAGCCACTTTCCAAACCCCAACAGTTTCTACTGGTGTCGAAATCTTGATTTCCGAGTTTGACTTGAACACAAACACACATCAACACAAGATACTTCACCGCAGATTGTCTTTATTTTACTTGCAAGCAAGGGGGTAGGTTCTCGACACAATGGGTCAGAGGCACTACTCCACCGGAAAAAGAAAATCATCCTGGTTTATACAATTCTGCAGCTCATAGTCAGGTGGATACAATCCAATCAAAAGTGTTACAAATGACATACTTTACGTATTGATCCAATAAAAAAAAAACGGAACCACCTTGATCTATAAGATCACGATACCTCGTGGGATACCCCAATATATCATCCTTAAGCCTGTCCTCTAGTCTCTTAGTCAGACATCATGTCTCTATTTTTGATTGCAGCCTCACAAAGCATCTTCATGAAAGCAGTCTCACATGGGCATCCTTTAATTGATAACGGGGGCCTGCAAAAGTCATTAATATTTTATGGCCTTGTCAGTGAAGTTAACTGAATCTCTAAGGGATGTGGTCAACTCAACTTGCCTTCAGGATATTCCCCGATTAAAGCCCTGATAAGTTTTGTTTATTGCCAATATAATGAAACACATGGATATATTGCTTATCAATTCAATGACTGAGCTTTTTATCACTACCTACAATTTCAAGGGGTATTATCATGTTACCATTAATTCTTGTCAGTTCCCAATAAGTCCCCTACCATATCTCTTTTGTTAGCTAAGATATTAATATCTTTCTGACTGTTTTGATTAGAAACTGTGAAGACAGCTTCATTAAAACTCACTCTTGTATCAGTTTCTGATAAGGTGTCTGGTGAGGCAATTAAGTCTCCTTTATGGCCTTGTGATTCCAACAGTTGGAATCTTTAAGGGAATGTATCTAACATATGTTTAATATCCAAGGGGTACTCTGTAACTGTGCATCAATGTTTCTTTGTTTAACTTCTAAAAATGTATGGAAGATATATTCATAAGTATGGACTAATTAAAGGTATTACAAGTACCTTTAAAGTATTTAAAACACCTCATTACAATTACTAACAAACGTGTTCCCCATTGATTTAAAGTGAATTCTACACCTAAGTTGATGAAACAAAAATCTAGCAGAGTCTGCCAATCTTATAGTAGCCCTTTTCTTTTCTATCTTTCTACACTGAGTTTAATGAATTTGCATAATTTTCAGTCAAATATCTGTCCCATGCACATGACAAAATCTTGCATTGTCGCTCAATTTCCATTTTTTCAAGAGATTGATGTGAGATCACCATTTCATAACTTTGTTCATTCTTGCTCCACCTCCTAGCCCCGACCTCTCTGAGGTTTAGAAGTAACCCTAATTCTTTACTTGACTTTTTAATAGAAACCACTTCATTACTTTCCAGTAGTTGCAGGAACATTTCTCTGGCCTTTACCTTCCTTTATAATTCAGTAAAATCTTCTGGTTATTAGATCCACTGATCCAGAAATTCCATCAGGTCTCTTTCAATCTGAGAGGAAGCTAAGAGAGAAAGGATCAGAAGTACGTACTGACAGGGTTAGAAGAACTGGATGGGAGGAGGCTCATTTACTGCATAAGCAACATCACATACCAACTGAGCCAAATGATATGTTTCTGTGCTGTAAATTCTGTGTAATCTACCACTCCAACTTTGACAGTAGAAAACTCAGAACAATATAAATAGCTGAAAATAGCCATTTATGCTTTATTTCTGGTATATTACCAATCTTCTATCACAGGTCCAAAGGGAGATTGAGAGAAAGCCCTGCAGAATTGCCTTTTGAGAGCCTTCTGTTTATCTCCAATACCATGCTTTACATCGCCATTTCACAGCCCTGTTGCCCTTTAATCCTTTTTGCTTCATGAATTTTCTTCTCATCAAAATGAAGAGCATTACACCTGGTAAAGGGAAGCTTTTGACCACCTCGTGCTTCCACTTCAGATAGTGCTGCCAAGAACAAAGTAAATGTAAGACAAAGGTCATTGACATGAAATGCTAACTCTTTCTCTCAGGAATTTGTTGGCTGGCCTGCTGAGATTTTCCAATTTTTTTTCTGCTTATTACAAAATGAGGCTTCCTGCCTCATGTCCAGCAATGTGCATAAGCTCTGATATCAGTGCAGTGTCTCGACTGCAATGTCCCGGCAATGATTTTTGCTTCCATATCATCCTGCAATGTTCTTGACTTGTTTCTGGGCATTTAAACTTGGATAGCAGTTTCACAATACAGAGACTGTTGGTGAGGTCAGAGATTGACAAAGGCTGTGTGAGGCCCATTTTGTATTTCCTGAATTGTTCTTACTTTAATGCCTGCCAATTAATGATCTGACCTGAATCTATCAAGTATTGCTCAAAGTACAACATCTCTAACATTGCTGAATATTCAGTTGAGCAGTCTGTCCAGAATTGTCATAGAAATCATAGAAACCCTACATTCGGCCCATCGAGTCTGCACCGACCACAATCCCACCCAGGCCCTACCCCCATATATTTTACCCGCTAATCCCTCTAATCTACGCATCCCAGGACACTAAGGGGCAATTTTAGCATGGCCAATCAACCTAACCCACACATCTTTGGCCTGTGGGAGCAAACCGGAGCACCCGGAGGAAACCCATGTCCTGCTTTATACTTTGATAGCAAGAACAATATTTGTGCAAGTTCGAGAGTCTGCACAGTGGGTGGCACAGTGGTTAGCACTGCTGCCTCACAGCTCCAGAGACCCAGGTTCAATTCCAGCCTCAGGTGACTGTCAGTGTGAAGTTTGCATGTTCCCCCCATGTCTCCGTGAGTTTCTTCCGAGTGCTGCTATTTCCTCCCACAGTCCAACGATGTGTGGGTTAGGTGGATTGGCCATGCTAAATTGCCACTTGGTGTCCCACGATGTCCAGGTTAGATGGATTAGCCATGGTAATTTCAACAGATGAAGCGTGTAGTTCTGACTTAGCATCCAAATTTGTAGACAGTTATTGGTGTTCCATACAAATCCAAGCTTTTCTTTATACAAACTACTTTTTTAGCTTCTTCTCGGGCACAAGGTACATCTATGCTTTAGACATTGGGTACTGCACCACCTTAGTTGGTCATTCACAAGTGACGCCAGATGACAAAATTAATACATCTGCAAAAAACTCTTGTCATCATAAGAGTATTTTTGTCAAAATATTATAAGTTACAAAGCCACAATAAAGTTAAGAATCAGATAACCAATGACCTAAACAAATGGCAGAGTAGGCTCAAAAAGTCCTGTTCCCATGTCCTAATGATTATTCTGTTCTCTTGGCCTTTTATTCTTTCATGGGATGTGGGTGTCGCTGGCAAGGCCAGCATTTGTTGCCCATCTCTAATTGCCCTTGAACTGAGTGACTTGCTTGGCCATTTTTGAGGCAGTTAAGAGCTGTGGGTATGGAGTCACATATCGGCCTGACAAGCTAAGGAGGCAGATTTTCTTTCCCCGAAAGGACATGAATGAACGAGATGGGTTTTTAAAGCAACCAGTGATAGTTTTGTGGTCACTGTCACTGAAACTGGTTTTATAATTGCAGATTTATTCATTGAAAATGAACCCCACCAGCTGCCATCGATTTGAACCCACATCCCTCGAGAATTCACCTGGGCCTCTGGATCACTAATCCAGTGACGGTACCCCGACAGCATCATCTCCCCTCTAATTGAGGCAGAATGAGTAATTCTCTATGCCAGTAATTGTCTTCAGACATTGAGAATAATTTGTGATCACCAAATGATTTGATTTCCTTTCTTTTCATCAACCACAGCAATTTGCATTAATATAGTATCTTCAATGCAGAAAAACATCCAAAAGCTTGTTGCATTTTTACTGAGAGGGGAACAAACCAAACAGATATTAGAATGGGTGACAAAAGCTTGGTCAAAAGAGGTGCTTTATGGAGGGTTTCAAAAGTGATGAGGGTGGTGGAAAGGTGGACGGGTTTAGGGAGAAACATTGTCAATCTCAATGTACAGTTATGTGTGCTTTCCACATGCAATTTGATTGCTTCACTGTGTGTTACATATTTAACACAGTGAAGACATAGTTACGGTGTGTAAAATAACATGAATTTGATTGACAGACTATGACCCTGAAATTGCATCTAACAAATGGGGCAGGGTTTTCCACTCCCACCAGTGGCAGGAATTGTGTTGGACAGGAGCAGGAAGTTTGCAGTGATTTGAGAGTCTGTTTTCTGCTGTTGGGAAATCAGATTGCAATTCTGTGTTCTCCCATTTGATGGTGGCTTAATGGTGGGTCAAGTTCCCTATTAAGCTACGTCAGGAACCACATTTCCATGCATTTCCCTCTCATAAATGTTCAGTAAAAGACGAACCACAGGACTCATATTCCTCCTCCAAATGCAGTGTCTCGCCAGCAGGAAATTAGAATGATCTATTTCGCGAATGTACATGATTGGTGTGCACCTGGTGAGTTTCACTTCATCAATGACTTTGAGGGACGTGGACACTGATTTTGTCCTCCTTTAAGAGGGTCACATTTCAGTTGCGTGTATCACAGAAAGCACCATGGCTGGACAGAAGAGGCTGGCCTATGACAGAAGGTAACGGGATTCTCTGGAGAACGTGGCGGGGAGTTGTCCCGGGAAGGAGGAGACTGTCTTCAAGAGTGCAGTCGGTGAAGTCGGTCGTGGGGTCCCGGGGGGGGGGGGGGGGGGGGGGGGGGGTGAACTCAAGACACTGGTTATAGGTGGGAACAGTAATAGTCAGAGTGGAGAGTGAGATTCGATAGGGTGGCAGATCCAGGGTGAGAGTCTGGTAAGTGAGGGCCTCATCAGGTGGATCACTGAGGGGAGAGGACAGATTGACCAGACCATAGAATCATAGAAACCCTACAGTGCAGAAGGAGGCCATTCAGTCCATCGAGTCTGCACGGACTCTTCGACAGAGCATCTTATCCAGGCCCTATCGCCATAACCCCATGTATCTACCCCGCTAATTCCCCCTAATCTGCTTGGACACTAATGGCCAATTTAGAATGGCCAATCCACTGAACGTGCACATCCTTGGACTGTGGGAGGAAACAAGAGCACCCAGAGGAAACCCATGCAAACACTGGGAAAACGTGTAAGGTCCGCACAGACACCCAAGGCCAAATTGAACCTGGGTTCCTGGCACTGTGAGGCAGCAGTGCTAACCACTGTGCCAACGTGCCACCCATGAGATGGCAGGGGCAGGATGGGCATGGATCCATGATGGGAAACACGTAAAGGACATGTTTACTAAATGTATCACCTCAATCCATTCACATATCCACTGAGGGATTGATGATGCAGGCTAAAGGCCACATTGCCCTGGTAATAAATCTTGTCCAGTTATAGAGAAAGCACAGGTCCATGAGGAGCAAAGGCCTGAGCAGCAAGGGCAGAGGGCACCTCAAAGGTCAAGATGCTGATGAACAGCTGACCTAGAGGGCAAAAGTTTATGTTAAGAGGGAAAAGAATTCATGGGAACCTGAGGAGCAACTTTTTTACACCGATGGTAGTACATATGTGAATGAGCTGCCAGAGGAAGCGGTTGAGGCAGGGACATTGACAACATTTAAAAGGGATTTGGATCGATACATGGGGCGGCACAGTTGTTAGCACTGCTGCCTCACAGCACCAGGGACCCGGGTTCAATTTGAGCCTCGGTTCACTGTCTATGTGGAATTTGCACATTCTCACGTGTCTGCGTGAGTTTCCTCCGGGTGCTCCGGTTTCCCCCCACAGTCCAAAGATGTGCTGGTTAGGTTAATTGGCCATGCTAAATTAACCCAAGTGTCAGGGGGATTAGCAGGGTAAATATGAGGGTTTGCGGGAATAGGGCCTGGGTGGAATTGTGGTCGATGCAGACTCGATGGGCAGAATGGCCTCCTGCACTGTAGCGATTCCATGATTCTATGGATAGGAAAGGTTTAGAGGGATATGGGCCAAATACAGGCAAATTGGGTTAGCTTAAATGAGCGTTTTGGTCGGCATGGACCAGTTTGGACCAAAGGGCCTGTCTCTGTGCCGCAAATTCTATGATTTCTGTGAACAAGGAACACTGCAATGGCAAGCATTGACTCGGCATTGAGTGTATTGTTGGTGGTGCTCTTATGAGTGAAAGACAATGCCCAGAGACTCCTCAAATGTCCTGGGCTCACAATTGCGAACTTCTCCAGTACGAGCTGTGGGAGCAAGGACTCTGGAGGAGCAATGTAAAGCTGCTGGCTGGCAGTGAGTGAACGTGTGTCCGAGTGCCCTTTAAAAATGGCACCAGGACCTTCAACCCCATGACGTAATGATGGGCTGGGTGACTGCCTACCCACCCTGCCACAAAATTTCCAGCGGCCCTCACTGATGCAGAAATAATAAGTTGAAAAGTGGAAGATCTTGCTTGTTCACCCATCCCTCTACTGGCGGGAATCACGCCAATTTCCCTGTATGTCACCACACAGTCTCCAGAACAGAATATTTCCCCAGGGGGGTGAAAATTCCTACCCCCCAGTCCAGTGGTGTGTTGTGGAGGCAGCTCACCATTGGCCAGTGGGGGCATGTTCTGCTTCTGCCGTTGTCAGTGGGGTTTCCCAATGTTCACACCTCCACTGTCGGGCAATGGGTGGCAAGGGCTTGCTGTCAGTGGGATCCGATGATCCTGCTGGCAGGAACGGCCAGAACATTCCGCCCATGATGTTTGACAGATAGAACCATAGAAAATTACAGCTCAGAAACAGGCCTTTTGGCCCTTCTTGTCTGTGCCGAACCATTCTTTGCCTCGTCCCACTGACCTGCACTTGGACCATATCCCTCCACACCCCTCTCATCCATGAACCCGTCCAGGTTTTTCTTAAATGTTAAAAGCATTTACCACTTTATCCGGCAGCTCATTCCACACTCCCACCACTCTCTGCGTGAAGAAGCCCCCCCTAATATTCCCTTTAAACTTTTCTCCTTTCACCCTCTGGTTTTTTTCTCCCCTAGCCTCAGTGGAAAAAGCCTGCTTGCATTCATTCTATCTATACCCATCAAAATCTTATACACCTCTATCAAATCTCCCCTCATTCTTCTACGCTCCAGGGAATAAAGTCCCAACCTCTTCAATCTCTCTCTGTAACTCAGCTTCTCAAGTCCCGGCAACATCCTTGTGAACCTTCTCTGCACTCTTTCAACCTTATCTACATCCTTCCTGTAACTAGGTGACCAAAACTGTACACAATACTCCAAATTCGGCCTCACCAATGCCTTATATAACCTTACCATAACACTCCAACTTTTATACTCGATACTCCGATTTATAAAGGCCAATGTACCAAAGGCACTCTTTACGACCCTATCCACCTGTGACGTCACTTTTAGGGAATTCTGTATCTGTATTCCCAGATCCCTCTGTTCAACTGCACTCTTCAGAGTCCTACCATTTACCCTGTACGTTCTACTTGGTTTGTCCTTCCAAAGTGCAATATCTCACACTTGTCTGCGTTAAATTCCATTTGCCATTTTTCAGCCCATTTTTCTAGTTGGTCCAAATCCCTCTGCAAGCTTTGAAAACGTTCCTCACTGTCCACTACACCTCCAATCTTTGTATCATCAGCAAATTTGCTGATCCAATTTACCACATTATCATCCAGATCATTGATATAGATGACAAACAACAATGGACCCAACACCGATCCCTGCGGCACACCACTAGTCACAGGCCTCCACTCCGAAAAGCAATCCTCCACACCCACTCTCTGGCTTCTTCCATTGAGCCAGTGTCTAATCCAATTTACTACCTCCCCATGTATACCCAGCGACTGAACCTTCCTAACTAACCTCCCATGAGGGACCTTGTCAAAGGCCTTGCTGAAATCCAGGTAGACAACACCCACCGCCTTCCCTTCATCCAGTTTCCTGGTAACCTCCTCGAAAAACTCTAATAGATTGGTCAAACATGACCTACCACACACAAAGCCATGTTGACTCTCCCTAATAAGTCACTGTCTATCCAAATATTTGTAGATCCTAACCCTTATCATACCTTCCAATAACTTGCCCACCACCGACGTCAAACTTACTGGCCTATAATTTCCCGGATTTCTTTTGGAACCTTTTTTAAACAATGCAACAACATGAGCCACCATCCAATCATCTGGCACCTCCCCCGTGAATACTGACATTTTAAATATGTCTGCCAGGGCCCCTGCAAGTTCAACACTAGCTTCCCTCAAGGTCCGTGGGACTACCCTGCCCGGTCCGAGGGATTTATCCACTCTGATTTTCCTCAAGACAGCAAGCACCTCCCCTTTAATCTGTAAAGGTTCCATGACCTCCCTCGCTGTTTGCCCTATTTCCGTAGACTCCATTCCCGTTTCCTCAGTAAATAAGGATGCAAAAAAGCCATTTAGTATCTCCCCCATCTCTTTTGGTTCCATACACAGTCTACCACTCTGGTCTTCAAGAGGACCAATTTTATCCCTCACTATCCTTTTGCTCCTAACATACCTGTAGAAGCTCTTTGGATTTTCCTTCACTCTGTCTGCCAAAGCAACCTCATGTCTTCTTTTAGCCCTCCTGATTTCCCTCTGGAGGATAGCAAATGTTGTCCCCTTGTTTAAGAAGCGGAGTAGGGACAACCCTGGGAATTATAGACCGGTGAGCCTTACATCTGTTGTGGGCAAAGTATTGGAAAGGATTACAAGAGATAGGATTTATAATCACCTAGAAAGGAATAATTTGATTAGGGATAGTCAGCACGGTTTTGTGAAGGGTAGGTCGTGCCTCACAAACCTTATTGAGTTCTTTGAGAAGGTGACCAAAGAGGTGGATGAGGGTAAAGGGGTTGACGTGGTGCATATTGATTTCAGCAAAGCGTTTGATAAGGTTCCCCATGGTAAGCTTTTGCAGAAAATACGGACACATGGGATTGAGGGTGATTTAGTGGTTTGGATCAGGAATTGGCTAGCTGTAAGAAAACAAAGAGTGGTGGTTGATGGGAAATATTCATCCTGGAGTTCAGTTACTAGTGGTGTACCGCAAGGATCTGTTTTGGGGCCACTGCTGTTTGTCATTTTTATTAATGACTTGGATGAGGGCGTGGAAGGATGGATTAGTAAATTTGCGGATGACACTAAAGTCGGTGGAGTTGTAGACAGTGCGGAGGGAAGTGGCAGGTTACAGAGGGACATAGATACGCTGCAGAGCTGGGCTGAGAGGTGGCAAATGGAGTTTAATGTGGAAAAGTGTGAGGTGATTCACTTTGGAAGGAGTAACAGGAATACAGAGTACTGGGCTAATGGTAAGATACTTGGTCGTGTGGATGAACAGAGGGATCTGGGTGTCCATGTGCATAGATCCCTGCAAGTTGGCACCCAGGTTGATAGGGTTGTTAAGAAGGCGTACGGTGTGTTAGCTTTTATTGGTAGAGGGATTGAGTTTCGGAGCCAGGAGGTCATGCTGCAACTGTACAAAACTCTGGTGCGGCCGCATTTGGAGTATTGCGTACAGTTCTGGTCGCCGTATTATAGGAAAGATGTGGAAGTGTTGGAAAGGTTGCAGAGGAGATTTACCAGGATGTTGCCTGGTATGGTGGGAAAATCGTATGAGGAGAGGCTGAGGGGCTTGAGGTTGTTTTCGTTAGAGAGAAGAAGGTTAAGAGGTGACTTAATAGAGGCATACAAGATGATCAGAGGATTAGATAGGGTGGATAGTGAGAGACTTTTTCCTCGGACGGTGTTGGCTAGCACAAGGGGACATAGCTTTAAATTGAGGGGTGAGAAATATAGGACAGATGTTAGAGGTTCGTTCTTTACTCAGAGAGTAGTAAGGGCGTGGAATGCCCTGCCTGCAGCAGTGGTGGACTCGTCAACGTTGAGAGCGTTCAAGTGGTTATTGGATAAACATATGGATGATATTGGAATACTGTAGATTAGAGGGGCTTTAGATTGGTACCACTGGTCGTCGCAACATCGAGGGCCGAACCTGTACTGCGCTGTAATGTTCTATGTTCTAAGTAGCTTCTTGCACTTTTTATACTCCTCGAGCATCTGATCTGTTGCTTGCTGCCTGTACATTTCATACAACTCTCTCTTCCTCTTAATCAGTGTTACAATCTCCCTCGAGAACCAAGGTTCCTTATTCCTATTTACTTTGCCTTTAATCCTGACAGGAACATACAAACTCTGCACTCTCAAAATTTCTCCTTTGAAGGCCTCCCACTTTCCATTTACGTCCTTACCAGAGAACAGCCTGTGCCAATCCACACTTCCCAGATCCCTTCTCATTTCATCAAATTTGGCCTTTTTCCAGTTCAGAACTTCAACCCGAGGACCAGATCTATCCTTATCCATGATCAGGTTGAAACTAATGGCATTATGATCACTGGATCCAAAGTGTTCCCTCACACTCACATCCACCACCTGCCCTAACTCATTTCCCAATAGGAGATCCAATATCGCATCCTCTCTAGTTGGCACCTCTATATTCTGATGTAGAAAATTTTCCTGAACACATTTTACAAACTCTACCCCGTCTCAACCTTTAACAGTACGCGAGTCCCAATCTATATGTAGAAAATTAAAATCCCCTACGATCACAACTTTGTGTTTCTTGAAGTTGTCAGCTATCTCTCTGCTGATTTGCTCCTCCAATTCTCGCTGACTATTGGGTGGTCTATAATACAACCCCATTAATGTGGTCAAATCTGTCCTGTCTCTCAGCTCCACCCATAGGGCCTCTGTAGACAAGCTCCCTAATCTATCCTGCCCGAGTACCACTGTAAGATTTTCCCTGACCAACAATGCCACCCCCCCACCTTTTATCCCTCTGCCTCTATCCTGCCTGAAACATTGGAACCCTGGAACATTGAGCTGCCAGTCCTGCCCCTCCTGTAGCCAAGTTTCACTAATAGCTATGATGTCATATTTCCATGTGTCTATCCACGCCTTCAGCTCATCTGCCTTCCCCACAATACTCCTGGCATTGAAATAGACACACCACAAAAGGTTATTTCCACCACACTCTACCCTTCCATTTGTGATTTTGCTTGAACTAACCTGTCTTTTTACCCCTGCTCCACTATCTGCTCTGGCACTCTGGTTCCCATCCCCCTGCAAATCTAGTTTAAACGCTCCCCAATAACACTAGCAAACCTCCCTGCAAGTATATTTGTCCCCTTGTAGTTTAGGTGTAACCCGTCTCTCTTGTACAGATCCCATCTGCCCCAGAAGAGGTCCCAATGATCCAAGAATCGGAAACCCTGCCCCCTACACCAGTTCCTTAGCCACGTGTTCATCTGCCCAAGCATCCTACTCCTCCCCTCACTGGCACGTGGTACAGGTAGATCTAGCTGAAATTTTGTTCTCTCTACTATTTCAGCAGTCATTAACTTATTTATTTTAAATGCGTCAGTACTTCTACCCAGTGTGAATTTGATATGGACTGTGCATCACGATGTCTGTGTTGAAGTTTGGACCTTTCAATAATTACCTTTCATTTTGTCGTTGTGCAACATAATTGTGTGCAAGACTTTGAAGGATGCGCTTAATGGCTACTTGTGTGGATTGTAGCCATTGTTCCTTCACCTAACAAGGGCATTGTCTGATTTCTGGAATCTGGGGACGGATAGATCTGATTTGTGAGAGTGCATTGTCCTTCAGTCATAAAGGACATAAAAAGGACAGTTGACTTTTCTTCAATTTTTTTTGCTCAAAAAGAGGAATGCCTTGAAAGCTCAGAAAGCAAGACTTACTGTGTTGAGAACAAATACCCGAGAGATCTGAAAACCTGCTCATTGTTTACATGGACAGCTCATAGATAATGCAAGAAAGCTACTTGATTATTAGAATTCAACGACATGCAAGTGTCTGAGATTTAGGGAGAGGACAGGAGAAACTGGCAGGACCGGGATCAATGTCTTCGGGGGTGGGGGGGGGTGATATTTGTGCTGTCAGGGATAGTTAAACTGGAGTGGCAGGGGGATGGGAACCTGCGCAGGGAGACTAAGGCGCTGGAGGGGTGGGTTGGGGGGTGTGGGGGGGCGTTGAATCAAGGATAGAAACAAAGAACAGAAATGTAAGAGGCAAATGTGGAAAAACAGGGCAAAGAACAAATGGGGCCAGAAAGCAAAATGAAGCTCAGATGACTAACAAGGTTAAAAAGACAAGGCTTTGTGTCTTAATTTATGATTTGCAGTAAGGTAGATGAATTAAGCATTCACAGTAAGGTAGCTGAATTAACAGCGCAAATAGATATAAATGGTTATGATATTGGTCGACAGTTATGATTATGGGTGGCACAGTCTTTAGCACTGCTGCCTCACAGCACCAGGGACCCAGGTTCAATTCCAGCCATGGGAAAGTGTTCCGGTCTGTATGGATTTTGCACGTTCTCCTCATGTCTGCATGGGTTTCCACTGAGTGCTCTGCTCACCATGTGCAAGTTAGGTGGATTGGCCATACTAAATTGCCCCTTGGTGTCCAAAGATGTGTAGGTTAGGTGGATTAGCCATGATTAATAGGCAGGGTTACAGGGATAGCAGTGGGTGGGGGGGCGGTGGCGACCACCCTGCGAAAGATGCTCTTTCAGCGAGTCACTACAAACTTGATAGGCCGAATGTCCTCCTTCTGCACTTTAGGAATTCTATGAATATAGTTGCAATTGCAGAGACATGGCTGCAGGGTTACCAAGGATGGGAACTGAACATCAAGGGGTATTCAATATTTAGAAAGGACTGACAAAAAGGGAAAGGAGGTGGGCTAGCATTGTTCGTAAAGGAGGAAATCAACTTGATAGAGAGGAAGAATATTGGCTTCGAAAATCAGGATGTGGAATCCGCAAGGATGGGGATAAGAAACACCAATGGGAGGAAAACATTGTTGGAGTTGACAATAGATCCCCAAATAGTAGTGGAGATGTAAGGGAAAGTATTAAACAAGAAACGAGAGATCCATGCAATTAGGGTACAAATGTAATTTATGTATAGATTGGACAAACCATCCAGCAATGGTATTGTGGTGAAGCAGTTCCTGGAGTGTGTGTGATGGTTTTTTAGGATGTTTGAGGAACTCAACAGACTACACTAGACTAGATTTTGTGGAATGAGAAAGAATTATTTAACAATCGTGTTGACGGAAGAATCACGTCAATTTCCCTGTATGCCACCACGCAGTCTCCAGAACAGAATATTTCCCCAGTGGGGTGAGAATTCCTACCCCCCACTTTATTAAGATGGAGAGTGAAGTAATTGAACCCAAAACTAGGGTCCTGAATCTAAATAAAGGGAACTGTGAGGGTATGAGGTGTGAATTGGCAACATTAGATTGGTGAATTTTACTGAAGGGTTTGACAGTGTGTAGACAATGGCTCATATTTAAAGAACATGTGCATGAATTACAACAATTATTCATTCCTGCCTGGCACAAAAATAAAAGAGGAAAGGTGACTCAACCTAATTCTCGGCCTTTTGGCTAAGATCAAGTGTAGTATGGAGAGGATGCTGCGCTTGGTTGAGGCCATTAGGTTACATTTAAGCTTCATATTCATATGAAGTAATTTTTTAAAGCGGCATCTCGGCCTTTTGGCTAAGATGCAAATGAGATCAAGCCTTGGAGGAGGTGAGTCTGCACCTACTCCAATCAGCTTGGCTCATGTAGATCAGGCCCAAGACAGGTGTGAAGGCCCTGTCTTGTCAGCTTGGATCGGAAATGTCTCAACTTGTTGAGACTCTGAATTGGACTTGATTTGATTGAATTGGAATAAAAAAATACAAAATAAATCAGGGAAATCTAAAAAATCTAATGAAGAGACATATAAAATTGCCAGAAAAAGCAGCAAGCTTGAGGATTGGGAGCATTTTAGAATTCAGCAAAAGAGGACAAAAAAATGTGACCAAGAAGGGAAAATAGAGCGAGAGTAAAATTGCAGAGAACATAGAACTGACCATGAAATCTTTTATAAATTTTTGATGAGACAAAGTTGGGGAAATGGCAGAAGAATTGATAACATACTTTGGTTGTGACTTCACAAAAGAGGATGTAAATAACCTCCCAGGTATGTGAGGGAACCAGGAGTCTGTGAGAGGGTAGAATTGAAGGAAAGCAATCTGAGTAAGAAAATGGTCCTTAGAAAATTGATGTGGAGATGCCGGCGTTGGACTGGGGTAAACACAGTAAGAAGTTTAACAACACCAGGTTAAAGTCCAACAGGGTTATTTGGTAGCAAAAGCCACACAAGCTTTCAGAGCCTTAAGCTCCTTCTTCAGGTGAGTGGGAATTCTGTTCACAAACAGGGCATATAAAGACACAAGCTCAATTTACAGAATAATGGTTGGAATGCAAATACTTACAGCTAATCAAGTCTTAAAGGTACAAACAATGTGAGTGGAGAGAGCATTAAGACAGGTTAAAGAGATGTGTACTGTCTCCAGACAACCGGAGCACCCAGAGGAAACCCATGCTGACACGGGGAGAATGTGCAAACTCCACACAAATAGTGACCCAAGCCGGGAATCGAACGCAAGTCCCTGGTACTGTGAGGCAGCAGTGCTAACCACTGTGCCACCCAAATTTATTGATTTGTACCAGGGATGTGGAACTTCAGTCCCTTCAGTCTGGAGGGACCAGAAAATCTGAAATTATGTGTTTTAGAGTGGAGAGAATGAGGAGGAGTTTTAGCAATGGTGTTGAAAATCATAAAGCGTTTAGATATAGTAGCTAGGGAGAGACCTAGCAGATCAGTAATCACAGGGGACAGGTAATTGGCAAAAAAAACAGAGGTGAGAGGAGGCAATTTTATTTTTATACAGCTCAAAATTACACTGCCTGAACCCATTGAAGGAAAGTGAAGTGCATGGTTATAGGGAGCAGGAGACTAATTGACCTCCTTTAAGAAAAGCTGGCGCAGGCACAATGGGCCGAATGGCCTCATTCATTTATGTGAGATACCATGATAAAAGTTCTGTTGTTTGTCCTGAGGAAGAAGGGAAGCTACACTGTAATCTTCTCTCTAATCAATTTGTTCATCCTGCTGAATATCTAAAAGCTCTAGAATGACTTGTTAAGATTAAATTCTACACATCTCCACGCAAAACAAGATATTGGTACTGCTGCTGACAGTCATTCTAAATCTGGTTTCTTTCAGGTTTCCCGGGATCAGCACAACGCCGCCTGCAGGCTCAACATCGACACCACAAACTGCTCTTGAGGATCATGCAATCTCTCCATTGCTTCCAGGACTGTCACCTTCTGCACTCCCACCATTGCCTGCCCATCTTCCAATTCCAAAGGCCTCAAACTGCCAAGGAGATGTTTGCCAGAATGGAGGAACTTGCCATGATGTCTGGTTGCCCAGTGGTGCTGCATCCCCCCAGTGTGACTGCCCTCTACATTTTGCTGGGCATTTCTGTGAAAAAGGTAAATTTTGGTTCACAATTAAAAGCTCTGTAGTTGCATGAAGTATATGAGGTCAAAGGTAAGGTGCGAAGAATTATGATATGTTTTTGCATCTGCTTAGAAGGAGCCTTTCCAACTGATATCGTGTCTTGAGAAAATAATTAGCATTTCTATCGGCACTGGTCTGCACTCCAACAAGAGCATGGAGATTGGTGACCAGTCAGTCGATATTGAGACTGAGGGAGAGAACTTTTATCTCAGGAAGTCCAAAGGAGCCAATTAAGTACTCTTCAGTTGTAATCATTGTTGTAATGTAAGCGATATGGCAGCCAACGAATGCACAGCAAGATTCCACAAAATGTGATGATGACCCATGTAATGGGTTAGAGAATGAGTGCAGCAGGCAATGCTGCCTTTTTCTGGGCACTGAGGCAACTGAGGAGGAGAAGAAGGGCCCATCACCATCAAGCAGGGAGAAGGGAGGTGATGGCCTAGTGGTATTATCACTAGAAACTCAACTAATGTTCTGGGGTCCTGGGTTCGAATTCTGCCACAGCAGATGGTGGAATTTGAATTCAATAAAAAATATCTGGAATTAAGAATCTACTGATGACAAAAAATTATTGTCAATTGTTGGAAAAAGTCCACCTGGTTCACTAATGTCCTCTAGGGAAAGAAATCTGCCATCCTTACCTGGTATGGTTTACATCTGACTCCAGAGCCACAGAAATGTGGTTGACTCTCAACTGCCCTTAAGATGGAGATGGACTAGGGATGAGCAATAAATGCTGGCTGGCCAGCAATGCCCAAGTCCCAGGAATGAATAAATAAAAAAGATCCTCTCTCTGAGGAACATGGGACAGGGCTCCATCATGACCCAGAAGCTGAGACTGTCAGATATATTCGATGCAGGCATTTGGCACGACCAAGTCAAAGATGCTTGTTATATCTACAGATGAGTGAGAGAACGTCCCATAGATGCCTTTGCTTGACAAGGGATGTGGTGGCTCACATCTGCCACCTTCTTCAGGAGCAACTAAATTTACTGGGACTGAGAGGACAGCCATGGCCAGTGGTTCTAAAGGTGACCGGCATAATCAACCATTTCGCAAATGGCTCATTCTGGGGCTCCGATGAGGATTTCTGTGGAATCTCACACATCTGCTCATAAATATATCTGAGACATTAATCTACATCCTGATAATCTACATCCCAGAGTACTTAAGGAAGTGTCTCTAGAAATAGTGGATGCATTGGTGGTCATCTTCCAGGATTCTATAGAGTCTGGAACAGTCCCTGCAGATTGGAGGGTAGCTAATGTCACTCCAATATTCAAAAAGTGGGGTAGAGAGAAAACAGGGAATTATAGAATATGCTTGACATTGGTAATGGGGAAAATACTCAAATCCATTATTAAGGACTTTATAGCAGAGCATTTAGAAAGCAGTGACAGGATCAGACATAGTCAGCATGGATTTATGAAGGGGAAATCATGCTTGACAAATCTGTTGGAATTCTTTGAAGATGTAACTAGTAAAGTTGACATGGGGGAGCCAGTCGATGTGGTATATTTGGACTTTAAGAAAGCGTTTGACAAAGTCCGGCACAAGAGATTATCATGCAAGATTAAAGCGCATGGGATTGGGAGAAGTGTATTGAGATGGATAGAAAACTGGTTGGCAGAGAGGAAACAAAGAGTAGGAATTAGTGGGTGCTTTTCAAATTCAGTAAGGAGTCTAACAACACCAGGTTAAAGTCCAACAGGTTTATTTGGTAGCAAACAAACCACAAAGTGGCATTTGCTACCAAATAAACCTGTTGGACTTCAACCTGGTGTTGTTAGACTCCTTACTGTGTTTACCCATTGTTTAAGAAGGGTAGCAGGGATAACCCAGGAAATTATAGGTCGGTGAGCTTGACGTCCGTGGTAGGGAAGTTGTTGGAGAGGATTCTTAGAGACAGGATGTATGTGCATTTAGAACGGAACAATCTCATTAGTGACAGACAGCATGGTTTTGTAAGAGGGAGGTCGTGCCTTACAAATTTGGTGGAGTTTTTTGAGGAAGTGACAAAAACGGTTGATGAAGGAAGGGCCGTGGATGTCGTCGATATGGATTTCAGTAAGGCATTTGACAAAGTCCCACATGGCAGGTTGGTTAAGAAGGTTAAGGCTCATGGGATACAAGGTGAAGTGGCTAGATGGGTGGAGAACTGGCTTGGCCATAGGAGACAGAGGGTAGTGGTCGAAGGGTCTTTTTCCAGCTGGAGGTCTGTGACCAGTGGTGTTCCGCAGGGCTCTGTACTGGGACCTCTGCTATTTGTGATATATATAAATGATTTGGAAGAAGGTGCAACTGGTGTTATCAGCAAGTTTGCGGATGACACGAAGATGGCTGGAATTGCGGATAGCGAAGAGCATTGTCGGGCAATACAGCAGGATATAGATAGGCTGGAAAATTGGGCGGAGAGGTGGCAGATGGAGTTTAATCCGGATAAATGCGAAGTGATGCATTTTGGAAGAAATAATGTAGGGAGGAGTTATACAATAAATGGCAGAGTCATCAGGAGTATAGAAACACAGAGGGACCTAGGTGTGCAAGTCCACAAATCCTTGAAGGTGGCAACACAGGTGGAGAAGGTGGTGAAGAAGGCATATGGTATGCTTGCCTTTATAGAACGGGGTATAGAGTATAAAAGCTGGAGTCTGATGATGCAGCTGTATAGAACGCTGGTTAGGCCACATTTGGAGTACTGCGTCCAGTTCTGGTCGCCGCACTACCAGAAGGACGTGGAGGCATTAGAGAGAGTGCAGAGAAGGTTTACCAGGATGTTGCCTGGTATGGAGGGTCTTAGCTATGAGGAGAGATTGGGTAGACTGGGGTTGTTCTCCTTGGAAAGACGGAGAATGAGGGGAGATCTAATAGAGGTGTACAAGATTATGAAGGGTATAGATAGGGTGAACAGTGGGAAGCTTTTTCCCAGGTCGGAGGTGACGATCATGAGAGGTCACGGGCTCAAGCTGAGAGGGGCGAAGTATAACTCAGACACCAGAGGGACGTTTTTTACACAGAGGGTGGTGGGGGCCTGGAATGCGCTGCCAAGTAGGGTGGTGGAGGCAGGCACGCTGACATCGTTTAAGACTTACCTGGATAGTCACATGAGCAGCCTGGGAATGGAGGGATACAAACGATTGGTCTAGTTGGACCAAGGAGCGGCGCGGGCTTGGAGGGCCGAAGGGCCTGTTTCCTGTGCTGTACCGTTCTTTGTACCCCAGTCCAACGCCGGCATTTCCACATCATGCTTTTCAAATTGGCAGGCAGTAACTAATGGGGTACCACAGGGATTGGTGCTGGGACCCCAGCTATTCACGATATAGATGAATGAATTGGATGAGGGAACAAAATGTAACATCTCAAAGTTTGCAGATGATACCAAGTTGGGCGGGAGGGTGAACTGCGATGAGGATGCAGAGATCCTTCAGAATGATCTGGACATGTTGGGTGAATGGGCAAATCGATGGCAGATGCAGTCTAATTTGGATAAATGTGAGATTATTCACTTTGGAAGCAAAAACAAGAAGGCAGATTACTACCGGAATGTTACATTTTGTTCCCTCATTGGTAGGTAAATTGGGAGAGGGGAATGTGCAGCGGGACCTGGGTGTCCTTGTGGACCAGTCACTGAAGGTAAGCATGCAGGTGCAGCAGGCGGTAAAGAAGGCAAATGTTGGCCTTCATTGCGAGAGGTTCTGAGTACAGGAGCAGAGATGTGTTGTTGCGATTATACAGAGCTTTGGTGAGGTCACACCTAGACTACTGTGTGCAGTTTTGGTCTCCTTTTCTGAGGAAGGATGTCCTTGCTCTTGAGGAAGTGCAGCAAAGGTTTACCAGGCTGATTCCAGGGATTGATGTATGAGGAAAGATTGACTAGGTTAGGATTGCTTTCGCTGGAGTTCAGACGAATGAGGGGGGGATCTCATAGAGACTTATAAAATTCTAACAGGACTAGACAGGAGAGATGCAGGGACGATATTCCTGATGGTGGGGGAATCCAGAACTAGGGGTCACAGTCTGAGGATTCAGGGTAGACCATTTAGGAAGGTGAGGAAACATTTCTTCACCCCAAGAGTGGTGAGCCTGTGGAATTCATGACCATCGGAAGTATTTAATGTATTCAAGAGGTGGCTGGATATAGCACTTGGGGCGAATGGGATCAAAGGTTATGGGGACAAAGCAGGATTAGGCTGTTGAGCTGGATGATCAGCCATGATCGTAATGAATAGCGGAGCAGGCTCGAAGGGCCAAATGACCTCCTCCAGCTCCTATCTTCTATGTTTCTATTACCACTGCCCTATTTAGCAAGGCTTACAATTATGTCCAGTTTACCCTGCAAGAAGCCAGTCAGGCTGCCTGGGCTGTGGGATTTTTTCATTGATTTCCAGCTTCACACAGGTACAGGAGGCCATTGACTGCACACATGTGGCTTGAAGAGCTTTCTGGCAGCAGCCACTATGATTCATTTACAGAAATGCTTCCACACTATCGACATGCAGCAGAAGCAGTACGGTTGTGTGAGATACCTTGGAAGCTCCCATGACTCATACATCGTGAGTCGCTTGCAGGTGCCACAGATCTTTAAGGGTGCATTGAGAGTTGGCTCATCACTGACAAGGGTTACCCTCAAAAGATGTAACTAATGATGCCCATTTGACAGCCACAAGGTAGTTCAAAGGAGGGATACGGTGCAGCTCAATCCATGACATGCTCCTCAATAGAGCTGACCATTGGCAATTGGAAAATTGTTTCAAATGTCTACACAGGTCAGGCACCACTTTTCAGGGCTCTCTCCAGAGAAGATGTCTCCCATCGGTGTGGCTTTTTTCCCCCAACACAACCTGTCCTTCCAACGGGAAGATGTCTCTGCAAATGAAAAATGGAGGAACTGCACGCCTCCTCCGATGAAGAACACATTGAGGGAATGAAGCTCGATGAAGGTGAAGAATCTAGGGCTCCAGGAAAGGGTGCCAGACATGGCAGATGTGTTTGTGAGATGTTTATAACTACATCATTGCAAGGTGATAGACAACTAAGTCATGTGAGCCTCTTTCAACTGTGTCCTCCATGTATCCTGCACACCCTTGCTCTAGAATCATAGAATAGAATCACAACAATGCAGAAGGAGACTATTCAGCCCATTGAGTCAGCATCCCACCCAGATCCTATCCCAATAATCCTACACATTTCCCAAGCCAGTCCCCCTAACCTACACATCTTGGGACACTAAGGGGCAATTTAGCATAGTCAATCCACCTAACCTGCTCACCTTTGGACTGTAGGAGGAAACCAGAGCATCCAGTGGAAACACATGCAGACATGGGGAGAATGTTCAAACTGCACACAGACAGTCACCCGGGGCAGGAATTGAATCCGGGTTCCTGGCGCTGTGAGGCAGCAGTGCTAACCACTGTGCCACCGTGCTGCTCCTTGCAGCTTCAGCATCTCAATGAAGGACATCAGTTTCACAATGAGTCATTACAATCGTGCGTGATGATAGTGTCATCCTTGAAATGCTAGGCAGCCTCTGGAACATGTAGCAATTCTCTTCTGGGAGCCTAACTCCAGCAGCATGCACTGTGAACAAAGTAGTGCAGTCTCCTCAAGCATCAGATCTACATTTTACTGCCTATGACAGCCTTCAAGAGGCAAGAGCAGCGTTATGAACCTGACTGTACTTGTGGCAGTATGCCTGGAGCGATAGAATATCTCTCAGTCAGGACAATCATCACTCACTGGTTCTCACTTTGATGTCTGAGGTCTGATCTGTATCTGCACTGTGGCATCTCTCCACAGGCAATCACTCAAGCTAGATTAATGCTCACTCCTTGTCATCTTTCTGATTCCCAGTATGAGATTATTCTTTCGGACGTAGTGATCTGTCAGTCTCGTGATGGATGTGAGCCTGTGAATCAGGTCACCTTTGTGTCCACAGAGAGCTCTGGCAGCACCATCGTCTGATTATTGACAAACATTCTCTATGCTGCCTTCATCTGGAATATCCCAATTTCCTCTGCAGCCAAACATTTTCATCTGTGGACGTGAGAACGTAAACACTGCATGCAGGCATTAGTTGGTTCATTCATTGGTAATAAAGAGCACACTTCAGATGTAATGGAGCTTCATTCAGGTCTGATTTGAGGCCTCCACGTTTTTATTCCAGAAGTCTCAGATGTCCATATGGAAACAGGCAAACTGACTTTTTTTTGATCAGGTATCCATGTGGATTGTCATCGGAGAGCTGCCTCAGGGATTTGAGCAAGCCACACTCGTCAAACCTTCAGGTCTAGAGCTGTCTCCTCCTATGTAATAGTCCGGCATCTTGGGCCTTAACGCACACCACTGTCTTTGCACACTGACTTTCTCCAGCAGGCATTTCAGGAGTAACCAAGTAACCAAATGCTATCTCGGCTGTGCACTATTCGGGTGGATAAATAGAACATAGAACATTACAGCGCTGTACAGGCCCTTCAGCCCTCGATGTTGCGCCGACCAGTGAAACCAATCTACAGCCCCTCTAATCTACACGATTCCAATATCATCCATATGTTTATCCATTAACCATTTGAATGCTCTTAATGTTGACGAGTTCACTACTGCAGCAGGCAGGGCATTCCACGCCCTTACTACTCTCTGAGTAAAGAACCTACCTCTAACATCTGTCCTATATCTCTCACCCCTCAATTTAAAGCTATGTCCCCTCGTGCTAGCCATCACCATCCGAGGAGAAAGGCTCTCACTATCCACCCTATCTAATCCTCTGATCATCTTTTATGCCTCTATTAAGTCACCTCTTAACCTTCTTCGCTCTAACGAAAACAACCTCAAGTCCCTCAGCCTTTCCTCATACGATCTCCCCACCATACCAGGCAACATCCTGGTAAATCTCCTCTGCAACCTTTCCAACGCTTCCACCTCTTTCCTATAATGCGGCGACCAGAACTGTACGCAATACTCCAAGTGCGGCCGCACCAGAGTTTTGTACAGTTGCAGCATGACCTCATGGTTCCGAAACTCAATCCCTCTACCAATAAAAGCTAACACACTGTATGCCTTCTGAACAACCCGATCAACCTGGGTGCCAACTTTCAGGGATCTATGCACATGGACACCCAGATCCCTCTGTTCATCCACACTACCAAGTATCTTTCCATTAGCCCAGTACTCTGTATTCCTGTTACTCCTTCCAAAGTGAATCACTTCACACTTTTCCAAATTAAACTCCATTTGCCACCTCTCAGCCCAGCTCTGCAGCTTATCTATGTCCCTCTGTAACCTGCCACTTCCCTCCGCACTGTCTGCAACTCCACCGACTTTAGTGTCATCCGCAAATTTACTAATCCATCCTTCTACGCCCTCATCCAGTTCATTAATAAAAATGACAAACAGCAGTGGCCCCAAAACAGATCCTTGCGGTACACCACAAGTAACTGAACTGAACCACCAACCTCTGTTTTCTTACAGCTAGCCAATTCCTGATCCAAACCACTAAATCACCCTCAATCCCATGTGTCCGTATTTTCTGCAAAAGCTTACCATGGGGAACCTTATCAAACGCTTTGCTGAAATCCATATACACCACATCAACCGCTTTACCCTCATCCACCTCTTTGGTCACTTTCTCAAAGAACTCAATAAGGTTTGTGAGGCACGACCTACCCTTCACAAAACTGTGCTGACTATCCCTAATCAAATTATTCCTATTTAGATGATTATAAATCCTATCTCTTATAAACCTTTCCAAAACTTTGCCCACAACAGAAGTAAGGCTCACCGGTCTATAATTACCAGGGTTGTCCCTACTCCCCTTCTTGAACAAGGGGACAACATTTGCTATCCTCCAGTCTTCTGGCACTGTTCCTGTAGACAATGACAACACAAAGATCAAAGCCAAAGGCTCTGCAATCTCCTCTCTAGCCTCCCAGAGAATCCTAGGATAAATCCCATCCGCCCCAGGGGACTTATCTATTTTTACCCCAGAATTGCTAACACCTCCTCCTTATGAACCTCAATCCCGTCCAGTCCAACAGCCTGCATCTCCGTACTCCCCTCAGTACTCCCCTTGACAACACTGTCCCTCTTATATGGAAGACATATGGAAGTCTTAAAGCGCATCAAGGTGGATAAATCCCTGGGATCTGATGAAATGTATTCCAGGACATTGTGGGAGGCTAGGGAGGAAATTGCAGGTGTCCGAGCAGAGATATTTAAATCATCAACAGCAACAGGTGAGGTGCCTGAAGATTAGAGGGTGGCAAATGTTGTGCCTTTGTTTAAGAATGGCTGAAGGGAAAAGCCTGGGAACTACAGGCAGGTGAGCCTAACATCTGTGGTGGGTAAGTTGTTCGAAGGTATTCTGAGAGACAGGATCTAGAGGCATTTAGAGAGGTTGATTAGGGAGAATCAGCATGGCTTTGTGAATGGAAAATTATGTCTCTCAAATTTGAGCGAGTTTTGTGAAGGGTTACCAAGAAGTTAGATGAGGGAAGAGCAGTTAATGTTGTCTCTGGACTTTAGTAAGGCCTTTGACAAGGTATCGCATGGTAGCTTGTTGCATAAGACTAAATCTCACGGGATCCAAGGTGAGGTAACCAAATGAATACAAAATTGGCTTGATGACAGAAGACAGAGAGTAGTTGCAGAGGGTTGTTTTTCAAACTGGAGGCCTGTGACCAGCGGTGTGCCTCGGGAATCAGTGCTAGGTCCACTATTATTTGTCATTTATATTAATGGTTTGGATGAGAATTTAGAAGGTAAGTTTGCAGATGACGCCAAGATTGGTGTCAAGGTGTCTGGTCACCCGATTATAAAAAAAGATACAGAAAAGTACAGATGTTTCTATCAGGTAGGCCTAAAAGGTAGGGATATGTTCGGCACAACTTGTGGGGCCGAAGGGCCTGTTTTGTGCTGTAGTTTTTCTATGTTTCTAAAAGATATTATTAAACTACAAAGAGTGCAGAAGAGATTTACTAGGATGCTACCGGGACTTGATGGTTTGAGTTATAAAGCGAGGCTGGATAGACTGGGACTGTTTTCTCTGGAGCATAGAAGGCTGAGGGGTGATCTTATAGAGGTCTATAAAATAATGAGGGGCATAGATCAGTTAGATAGTCAATATCTTTTCCCAAAGGTAGGGGAGACTAAAACTAGAGAGCACAGGTTTAAGGTGAGAGGGGAGAGATACAAAAGTGTCGAGAGGAGCAATTTTTTCACACAGAGGGTGGTAAGTGTCTGGAACAAGCTGCCAGAGGTAGTAGTAGAGGCGGGTACAATTTTGTCTTTTAACAAACGTTTAGACAGTTACATGGGTAAGATGGGTATAGAATTGCCTGCCAAATGCGGGCAATTGGGATTAGCTTCGAGGTTTAAAAAAAATGCGGCATGGACAAGTTGGGGCGAAGGGCCTGTTTCCATGCTGTAAACCTCTATGACTCTGTGGTGGCATTGTGGACAGTGCAGAAGGGTATCTAGGATTGCAACAGGATCTTGATCAATTGGACCAGTGGGCTGACGAATGGCAGATGGAATTTAATTTAGATAAATGCGAGCTGATGCTTTTTGGTAGATCGAACCAGGGCAGAACTTAGTTAATGGTATGGCACTGGGGACAGTTAGAGAACAAAGAGATCTGGGGGTACAGGTTCATAGCTCCTTGAAAGTGAAGTCACATGTGGATAGCGTGGTGAAGAAGGCATTTAGCATGCTTGGTTTCATTGGTCAGAACATTGAATACAGGAGTTGGGACGTCTTGTTGAAGTTGTACAATACATTGTTCTGGTCACCCTATTATAGTAAGGATATTAAACTAGAAAGAGTGCAGAAAAGATTTACTAGGATGCTACCGGGAATTGATGGTTTGAGTGATAAGGAGAGTTGGATAGACTGGGACTTTTTTCCCTGGAGCTTTGGAGGCTTACGGGTGATCTTATAGAGTTCTATACAATAATAAGGGGCATAGATCAACTAGATAGTCAACATCTTTTCCCAAAGGTAGGAGAGTCTAAAACCAGAGGGCACAGGTTTAAGGTGAGAAGGGAGAGATACAAAAGGGTCCAGAGGGGCATCTTTTTCACACAAAGTGTGATAAGTGCCTGGAACAAGCTGCCAGCGGTAGTAATTTTGTCTTTTCAACAGTTACATGGGTTTAGAGGGATATGGGACAAACGCGGACAATTAGGACTAGCTTAGTGGTTTAAAAAAAAGTGTGGCACGGAACAGTTGGGCCGAAGGGTCTGTTTCCATGCTGTAAATCTCTATGACTCTATATTAATATTTGTGCATAGTATATATGGATTGTGAACACCAGTACCACCTTTGTGTTTTCAAAATTTCTGAATTTTTCTTACCCTGCTGCTACATCCAGGTGTATTTGCAACATCTGCAGAAGAGGTGGACACAGTCTGCTGAGTGCTCTACCCTGTTGTCAGTGATGACCTTGGCAGAAATCCTCTGGGGTGGTGAGATTTGGAGAGCCCTGGCTTGCTTTAAGTCTCCTACTGTAGGGCAAGTTAAACCCTCCTGGGCCGGAGGAGCTGGAGTTGATAGGGTGACAGGCAGAGGGGTCTTGGAGTAGCTGCACGGCACAGGAGAGTGCTGGGTGGATTGGCTCCGAGATATCCAGCTGATGCCCCCCGTCCCTGTGTGTGTCCTCTTGCCTAGCCACTGTTGGAACATTCCCATGGTTGAAGCGGTGGTACGCTGGTTCTTGTGTACACCCAGTAAAAACTGCTGGACCAGCGTGCCCATGGGCGTCACCACCCTTCCAATGGTTACCTTGATATGCTGGCATGTCAGTGCCAAGAGGATAGACTCCTCCATCGTCTGACCTAATCTGGTGACAGCCTCTGACAACCCTGCCTGCTGTGCCCTGATGTACCCCTGATGTGCTCCTGCCTGTCCTTGGAGCTCCAACTCTAAGGGCCAGGTCCAGGTCCAGGGGCTTATCACTGGACTAGCATTCAGCAGGAGTCCTCCCAGTGTCAGTGACCTTGGCTGCCTCCACCTGCTGTGAATCAGAATCTATGCTGTGCTCACCAATGGTAACCCCCGAGTCCACTCTAAGACGAGGCCCCACCAAGGTGTGTCTTTAAGCTGGTGGAGCATGTGGGAGAACGCAGTGACCTTTCAACATCTAGTTGGTCTTCAGGACCCTCAGCCGAGATGGTCTGGGGGCTGGGGTTGATGGGCTGGTTGACAATATGCCTTTTCTCGCTGTTGGCAGTAATAGAGAGGACAGATAATTAGTGATTGGTTGGATAGTACATTAAAGAGCACTCTCAGTTTCGGTGGGTGGGTGGAGAATAGTGGGTGGGCCTCACTGGCTTGTTGGGAGACACCAATCACACTTTGGCACAGGAACAGTTCTAGTCCTCATCAGCCAACTTCACTGCCTGCTCTTCAAAATTGGGTGAGTGACCTGAGCTCCGGAATTCCCCCCATTCCAATCTCAGATCTCTGCCTGTTGTTGGGATTGATCTTTTCCTGCAAAAAGACAGACGGGCAGATGAATGCCAAAGCAGATGACAAGCTTGCTTGACATCTGTGTGGGCTGAGTGGAGCTATTCTCTAAATGTTCATAAATCCTGTCCCTCAGGATCTTCTCCATCAACTTAGCAACCACTGAGGTTAGACTCACCGGTTGGTAATTTCCTGGGCTATCCCTATTCCCTTTCGTGAATATAGGAACCACATCTGCAATCCTCCGGAACCTCTCCCGTCTCCATCGACGACGCAAAGGTCATCGCCAGAGGCTCTGCAATCTCTTCCCTCGGCTCCCACAGTAACCTGGGGTACATCCAGGTTGTAGTAGTATTTTTCTTAAGTTTAAAGTGAAAACCGGAAGTGGGCTGCTAAGGAGTCTGGAAAGGGTTTTTTTTAAGCGCGCGAAGTATGAAAGGTAGGCTGCAGTATACAGCGGGCAGCGTCGGGAGTGGGCAACGGAGTGTGTGGGAAGCAGAGTGTGAGCTACAAGGGCTTTGGCTCACAGGGCTTCGGGGGACAGGGCGAGCAGGGGTGAGTTTTTTTTTCATTCTTGTTTACTTTTCAGTGTGCCTTGGTATAAAGGGCCAAATATGAGTGTGAAGCCAATGTGTTGTTCCCAGTGTAGGATGTGGGAGGTCCTGGAGGCACCTGGCCTCCCCCCGGACATCCACATCTGTGAGGGGTGTGTTGAGCTGCGGTTCCTGAGGGGCCGTGTTAAGGAGCTGGAACTGCAGCTCGAGGATCTTAGGCTGTTAAGGGAGAATGAGGAGGTGATAGACAAGAGCTATCATCAGGTGGTCACACCAGGGTCACGGGTGGAGGCCAAGTGGGTGACAGCCAGGAAGGGTAAAGCTTGGGTGATTGAGAGCACCCCAGTGGGTGTGCCCCTACACAACAAGTACTCCTGCCTGAGTACTACCGGGGGGGACAGCTCGCCTGGGGGAAGCAGCAGTGGCCGTGTCTCCGGAGTGGAGTCCAGCCCTGTAACTCAGAGGGCTAAGGAAAAGGGGAGGAAGGCAGTGTTAAACGGGGACTCGACGGTAAGGGGGTCGGACAAGCGTTTTTGCAGACGCAGGCGGGAGTCTCGGATGGTGGTCTGCCTCCCTGAGGCCGGGGTCCAGGATGTCGCTGGTCGGAAATCCTGAGGAGGGAGGGAGAGGAGCCAGAGGTAGCGGTACATATTGGTACCGCTGATGTGAGAAGGAAGGGGGAAGGGGTCATGAAAAGAGAGTATAGGGAATTAGGGAGACATCTGAGAAGGAGGAAAGCAAAGGTAGTAATCTCAGGATTGCTGCCTGTGCCACGGGAGGGTGAGGGCAGGAATGGAGTGAGGTGGAGGATGAATGTGTGGCTGAGGGATTGGTGCAGGGGGCAGGGATTCAGGTTCCTGGACCATTGGGACCTCTTTAGGGGCAGGTGTGACATGTACACAAAAAACGGGTGGCACTTAAATCCCAGGGGGACCAATATCCTGGCAGGAAGGTTGGCTAAGGCTACTGGGGAGAGTTTAAACTAGATAGGTTGGGGGGAGGGGATCGAGACGAGGTGACTGGGAGCGAGGAAGTTAGCTCGCAAACAGAGAAGGGTTATAGACAGTGCAAGAGGGAGGATGGACGGGGGATAGAGAAGGGGAGAGCTCAGACCAAAGGATTGAGATGTGTTTACTTCAAAAACAGGAGTATAGTGAATAAAGGGGATGAGCTCAGAGTGTGGATCGATGCCTGGAAGTGTGATGTGGTGGCCATTACGGAGACTTGGATGTCTCAGGGACAGGACTGGATACTCCAGGTGCCGGGATTCAGATGTTTCAGGAAGGACAGGGAGGGAGGCAAGAGAGGGGGTGGAGTGGCACTGCTGATCAGGGATAGTGTCACAGCTGTAGAGAAGGTGTCTGCTGTGGAGGGATTGTCCACCGAGTCTCTCTGGGTGGAAGTTCAGAGTGGGAAGGGGTCAATCACTTTGCTGGGAGTTTTCTATAGACCGCCCAATAGTGACAGGGAGGTGGAGGAGCAGATAGGGAAACAGATCCTGGAGAGTTGCAATCATAGCAGAGTTGTTGTGATGGGAGACTTTAATTTCCCAAACATAGATTGTAATATCCCTAGGGTAAGGGGATTGGATGGGGAGGAGTTCGTTAGGTGTGTTCAGGAGGGTTTTCTGACACAGCATGTGGACAAGCCTACAAGAGGAGAGGCTGTACTTGATCTGATACTGACCAATGAGCCTGGACAGGTATCAGATCTCTCAGTGGGAGAGCATCTTGGGGATAGCGATCATAACTCTATCTCCTTTATGCTTGCATTGGAAAAAGAGAGGATCAGGCAAGCTGGGAAAGCGCTTATATGGAGTAAGGGGAAATATGAAGACATAAGGCAGCCAATTAGAGGAGTAAGTTGGAAGGAGGTATTCTCGGGGAAATGTACTGAAGAGAGGTGGCAGTTTTTCAAGGAATGTCTGTCTAGGGTTCTACAGGACAATGTTCCGAGCAGACAGGGAGGTGTTGGTCAGTTAAAGGAACCGTGGTGCACGAAAGCTGTGCGGGACCTAGTCGAGAAGAAAAGGAAAGCGTACAAAAGGTTCAGAGAGCTAGATGAGTATACGGGATCTAGATGAGTATACGGCTTGTAGGAAGGGACTAAAGAAGGAAATTAGGAGAGCCAGAAGGGATCACGAGAAGGCCTTGGCGAGTAGAATGAGGGAAAACCCTAAGGTGTTCTATAAATATGTGAAGAGTAAAAGGATGAGACGTGAAGGAATAGGGCCTATAAAAGATGAAGGCGGGAAAATCTGTACGGAACCATTAGAAATGGCAGAGGTGCTTAATGAGTATTTTGCCTCGGTTTTCACAGAGGAGAAGGACATGGGTGGATGTACTGTGGGCTTGCGGTGGACTGAAAAGATTGAGTATGTGGACTTTAACAAAGAGGTTGTGCTGGAATCTTTGAATGGCATCAAGATAGATAAGTCGCCAGGTCCGGATGGGATGTACCCCAGGTTACTGTGGGAGACGAGGGAAGAGATTGCAGAGCCTTGGCGATGATCTTTGCGTCGTCGATGGAGATGGGAGAGGTGCCGGAGGATTGCGGATGTGGTTCCTATTTTCAAGAAGGGGAATAGGGATAGCCCAGGAAATTACCGACCGGTGAGTCTAACCTCAGTGGTTGGTAAGCTGATGGAGAAGATTCTGAGGGACAAGATTTATGAGCATTTAGAGAGGTTTGGTATGCTCAAGAATACTCAGCATGGCTTTGTCAAAGGCAGATCGTGCCTTACGAGCCTGGTGGAGTTCTTCGAAAATGTGACTAAACACATTGACGGAGGGAAAGCGGTAGATGTGGTTTATATGGATTTTAGCAAGGTGTTTGATAAGGTCCCCCATGCAAGGCTTCGAGAAAAAGTGAGAGGGCATGGGATCCAAGGGGCTGCTACCCTGTGGATCCAGAACTGGCTTGTCCAAAGGAGGCAGAGAGTGTGTACAGATGGGTTTTTTTCTAAATGGAAGTCGGTCACCAGTGGTGTGCCCCAAGGATCTGTTCTGGGACCCTTGCTGTTTGTCATTTTCATAAATGACCTGGATGAGGAAGTGGAGGGATGGGTTGGTAAGTTTGCTGACGACACGAAGGTTGGTGGGGTTGTGGATCATCTGGAGGGATGTCAGAAGTTACAGAGGGACATAGATAGGATGCAAGACTGTGCGGACAATTGGCAGATGGACTTCAACCCAGATAAATGCGTCGTGGTCCATTTTGGCAGGTCGAATGGGATGAAGGAGTACAATATAAAGGGAAAGACTCTTAGTACGGTAGAGGATCAGAAGGACCTTGGGGTCAGGGTCCATAGGCCTCTAAAATCGGCCCCGCAGGTGGAGGAGGTGGTTAAGAAGGGGTATGGTGTGCTGGCCTTTATCAATCGAGGGATTGAGTTTAGGAGTCCGGGGATAATGCTGCAGCTATATAAGACCCTCGTCAGACCCCACTTGGAGTACTGTGCTCAGTTCTGGTCGCCTCATTACAGGAAAGATGTGGAAAAGAATGAAAGGGTGCAGAGGCGATTTACAAGGATGTTGTCTGGATTGAGTGGCATGCCTTATGAGGATAGGCTGAGGGAGCTCGGTCTTTACTCCTTGGAGAGACGAAGGATGAGAGGAGACCTGATAGAGGTATATAAGATGTTGAGAGGCATAGATCGGGTGGACTCTCAGAGGCTTTTTCCCAGGGTGGAAATGGCTGCTACGAGAGGACACAGGTTTAAGGTGCTGGGGTGTAGGTACAGGGGAAATGTTAGGGGGAAGTTTTTCACACGGAGGGTGGTGGGCGAGTGCAATCGGCTGCTGTCAGTGGTGGTGGAGGCAAACTCAATAGGGTCTTTTAAGAGACTCCTGGATGAGTACATGGGACTTAATAGGATGGAGGGTTATAGGTAGGCCTAAAAGGTCGGGATATGTTCAGCACAACTTGTGGGGCCGAAGGGCCTGTTTTGTGCTGTAGTTTTCTATGTTTCTATCCCATCCGGTCCCGGCGACTTATCTATCTTGATGCTATTCAAAATTTCCTACACATCCTCTTTCTTAATGTCCACATACTCAATCTTTTCAGTCCGCCTCAATCCTGTAGTACGACCACCCAGGTCTTTTTCCGTGAATACCGAGGTAAAATATTAATTAAGCACCTCTGCTATTTCTTACGGTTCTGTACAGACTTTCTCACCTTCACCTTTTATAGGTCCTATTCCTTCACATCTCGTCCTTTTACTCTCCACATATTTGTAGAATGCCTTAGGGTTCTCCTTCATCTTACCTGCCAAGGCCTTCTTGTGACCCCTTCTGGCTCTCCTAATTTCTTTCTTAAGTCCCTTACGAAGTTTAACAACACCAGGTTAAAGTCCAACAGGTTTATTTGGTAGCAAAAGCCACAAGCTTTTGGAGCCTTAAGCCCCTTCTTCAGGTGAGAGGGAGTGGGCATCTCCACATCGGTCAAAGAAGACAGAGGGTAGCAGTGGAAGGGTGCGTTTCTGAATGGAGGGCTGTGACAAGTGGTGTTCCTCAAGGATCAGTGCTGGGACCTTTGCTGTTTGTAATATATATAAATGATTTGGAGGAAAATGGAACTGGATTGATGAGTAAGTTTGCGGACAACACAAAGATTGGTGGATTTGCGGATAGCGATGAGGACCATCAGAGGATACAGCAGGATATAGATCAGTTGGAGACTTGGGCAGAGAGATGGCAGATGGAGTTTAATCTGGACAAATGTGAGGTAATGCATTTTGGAAGGTCTAATACAGATAGGAAATATACAGTAAATGGCAGAACCCTTAGGAGTATTGATAGGCAAAGGGATCTGGGTGTACAGGTACACAGGTCACTGAAAGTGGCAATGCAGGTGGAGAAGGTAGTCAAGAAGGTACATGGCATGCTTGCCTTCATCGGCCGGGGTATTGAGTTTACAAATTGGCAAGTCATGTTGCAGCTTTATAGAACCTTAGTTCGGCCGCACTTGGAATATAGTGTTCAATTCTGGTCGCCACACTATCAGAAGGATGTGGAGGCTTTGGAGAGGGTACAGAAAAGATTTACCAGGATGTTGCCTGGTATGGAGGGCATTAGCTATGAGGAGAGGTTGGAGAAACTTGGTTTGTTCTCACTGGAGCGATGGAGGTTGAGGGGAGACCTGATAGAAGTCTACAAGATTATGAGAGGCATGGACAGAGTGGATAGTCAGAAACTTTTTCCCAGGGTGTAAGAGTTAATTACTAGGGGGCATAGGTTTAAGGTGCGAGGGGCAAGGTTTAAAAGAGATGTACGAGGCAGATTTTTTACATAGAGAGTGGTGGGTGCCTGGAACGCGTTGCCGGGGGAGGTAGTGGAAGGGAATCGGGTAGTGACTTTTAAGGGCGTCTTGACAAGTACATGAATGAGATGGGAATAGAGGGATATGGTCCCCAGAAGCGTAGGGGGTTTTAGTTAAGTCGGGCAGCATGGTCGGTACAGGCTTGGACGGCCGAAGGGCCTGTTCCTGTGCTGTAATTTTCTTTGTTCTTTGTTCTTTGACAAAAAACACTAACTATTCACTGACCCTTGAGGATATTGGCCTGGGAGGGCATGCTCACGTTGGGATGCCTGTCCTGCCAGTGGATTTGCAGGATTTTGTGGAGACAATGTTGGTGATATCTCTCCAGGGATTTGAAGTGTCTGCTGTAAAGGTAACAAGTAGGAGAACATCCTGTACCTCAATTCCCCACAGATTGCGAACTTAGCACACAGGGACACGGAAAACAATGGATTTCATAACCAGTGTAGTCACTGTTGTAATGTAGGAAACGTAGGTGTTAATTTTGACACAGCAAGATCCCAGAAACAGCAATGTGGCAATGCTCAGATAATGTGTTATTTTTGTCAACAGTGATTTTGGTTGAGGGATGACAAGTGGCCAGGAAGCTGGAGACCACTCCCCAGATCTACAAAACAGAGGTTGAGGACGGATTCAGTTTGACATCTCATCCATCACACTGCAGCACGCCCTGAGCACTGCAGTAGGAATCTGGAGTGTCACTGCCCAGACACTGAGGAGAAATTCTTTGTCCAGAATAATACCCTGAGATCCTTCACATCCAATAAACAGACATTGATTTGTCATTGACAAGGCAATCCAAAATTCCCTCAGTACTCAGGGACGGCACGGTGGCACAGTGGTTAGCACTGCTGCCTCATAGAGCCAGGGACCCGGGTTCAATTCTGGCCTCAGGTCACTATCTGTGTAGAGTTTGCATGTTCTCTCCATGTCAGTGTTGGTTTCCTCAGGGTGCTCTGGTTTCCTCCCACAGTCCAAAAATTGTGGGTTAGGTTGATTGGTCATGATAAATTGACCCTAGTATCAGGGGATTAGGACGGTAAATATGTGGTCTGCGGGAATAGGGCCTGGTGGGATTGTGGTCGGTGCAGACTCAATGGGCCGAATGGCCTCCTTCCGCACTGTAGGGGTTCTATGATTTTATGATTCTACTGCACTGAAGCGCCAGCCTATATACTTTGTAACCAACTGTCCCACTGAGGCTTCAACTCATGGCCTTCTGTCTCCAACATCTGAATGTACAATGTTCTTTTTTTCCAGAAAATGCCTTTTTACGTTTTTTTTCATCTCATGTCTTGTTCATGTCTTTTTTTATTCATTCATGGGACATGGGCGTCGCTGGCTGGCCAGCATTTATTGCCCATCCTTAGTTGACCAAGGGCAGTTGAGAGTCAACCACATTGCTGTGGATCGGCCAGACCAGGTTGGGACAGCAGATTTCCTTTCTTAAAGGACACTAGTGAACAAGATGGGTTTTTACACAAATTGACAATGGTTTCATGGTCATCAATAGATTATTTTCAGATTTTTTTTATTGAATTTAAATTCCACCATTTGCCACAGCAGAATTCGAACCCAGGTCCTCAGAGCATTCGGTGAGTTTCTGGATTAATGTTATTAATATTACGTGCGTGAGGTAACACCATGATTCTGTAACATCCGAGAGACTGGGAATCACAACCCATATAATTTCATCACAAATCCAAAAGCTGACCACTTGAAGATATTACTGCGGTACACAATGATGTAAAACATGGTTATCCCCGTAGTAACTCAGACGAGGTTCACTGCAGGCCAATTAGATCTGATATGATTTGCCTCGATCTTCTTGATCTTTGTTGATTGGCATGGACATGATGGGCCAAATAGCCTCCTCCTGTGCTGTAAATGTCTGTGAATCTATTAATTATAATGTTTCTGAAATCAAAGATCTTACTTTAGATAGGAGAAAAGAAATGCCAGCACAGTGACACTCCAGAGCGTGGAGCCAATAACCTAGGCTGGGTTATCATCAAGTTTGCTGATGATACAAAGATTGGAGGTGTAGTGGACAGTGAGGAAGGTTTTCAAAGCTTGCAGAGGGATTTGGACCAACTAGAAAAATGGGCTGAAAAATGGCAAATGGAATTTAACGCAGACAAGTGTGAGATATTGCACTTTGGAAGGACAAACCAAAGTAGAACATACAGGGTAAATGGTAGGACTCTGAAGAGTGCAGTTGAACAGATGGATCTGGGAATACAGGTACAGAATTCCCTAAAAGTGACGTCACAGGTGGATAGGGCCTTTGGTACATTGGCCTTTATAAATCGGAGTATCGAGTATACAAGTTGGAGTGTTATGGTAAGGTTATATAAGGCTGAATTTGGAGTATTGTGTACAGTTTTGGTCACCTAGTTACAGGAAGGATGTAAATAAGGTTGAAAGAGTGCAGAGAAGGTTCACAAGGATGTTGCCGGGACTTGAGAAGCTGAGTTAGAGAGAGAGATTGAATAGGTTGGGACTTTATTCCCTGGAGCGTAGAAGATTGAGGGGAGATTTGATAGAGGTGTATAAGATTTTGATGGGTATAGATAGAGTGAATGCAAGCAGGCTTTTTCCGCTGAGGCTAGGGGAGAAAAAAACCAGAGGACATTGGTTAAGGGTGAAAGGAGAAAAGTTTAAAGGGAATATTAGGGGGGGCTTCTTCACGCAGAGAGTGGTGGGAGTGTGGAATGAGCTGCCGGATAAAGTGGTCAATAACATTTAAGAAAAACTTGGACGGGTTCATGGATGAGAGGGGTGTGGAGGGATATGGTCCAAGTGCAGGTCAGTGGGACTAGGCAAAAAATGGTTCGGCACAGACAAGAAGGGCCAAAAGGCCTGTTTCTGAGCTGTAATTTTCTATGGTTCTATGGGTTTTCCAGAGCAGTGCGAAGGGAGTGCTACTGTGTGAGGTATGAAGCATCAAACTGAATCCCCCATCAGTGAGCTGTTTGTAGAGCAAGGAAGTTGTCTCCAGTTTCCCTGACCAATATTATTGAAGAAAAACAAATTATTTGGTCAATACCACATTGTTGCTTATGGAATCTTGCTTTGTGAAAAGTATCTGCCATGTTTCCTACACTGCAACCGTGACCATCTCAAAAGTATTTCATTAGACGCAGAACACTTTTTGGCTAATCCTGTGGTCCTAAACGATATTATGAAAATATCTTCCTTTCTAAACTAGCTGCTGATGCAGTTAATCTCGGTACCATTTTATCAGCCTAACTGCTAATTGTTTCACTGGAGAGCTGCACTGAAATATTCACGGGTACCATTTACCAGGTCAAGGTTGGTTAAATTTCATCAGCTGAGATTTTAGATTTGGCAATTTCTAATAGCTGGACTGAAATAGCCTTCTTTGACATTAGTGTAATATTAATAGACATTAATCTTCATTGACATTGGTGTAATATTCTCATTAACAGCCTGTTTATTTCACTAAAGTTTGATGCCAGTGTAACAGCAACAGCAAATATTTATTCTTAACCAATTAAGGATGTGAGATCAAAGTAAGATACTAAGAAGTATGGAACCTTCTGTTGTCCTATTTTCCTTCCCAGCAGACATATTGCGTCAAAAAAGGTTTAGAGGAGTCTGGACTGGGGGGAGTAACAGACAGAAAGGAAGAACTTGCATTTATGCTGTTGCCTGTTACCTGCCGCACAGTCTGTTTTAACCCTTATACGATGGATAAAGAACTGCGAGTAGACGTCTTGTTCGTACAACCAATATTTATTTGAACCCACACAATCAATAATCACCCACCCAACCAACGATAAGTAATCTTACAGGAAAATACGAAAGTTCAAGTCCAATACGAGACCTTAACTTTGCGTGACTGGCAAGGACCCAAGCAGATATTGGCGTTTATCTGTGCGCTGGTCTTGGTAGTCGTCTGCGTAGTCTGGTCCTTTGGTCTGGTCTGGTACTCTGGCTCTGGTCTTCCTTCCTTCCTTCTCGGGTGTGGTGGCTCTCCTCGTGCTGGTCGTCGCTGGCGATGTTCACCGGTGTTGTAGCTCGTTCGTGGGGTCAGAGAGAGAGAGAGATTCTTGGTTGCGGAGCACCCTTTATACCCCATTGGGTTTCATACCCCTTTTGGCCATTGCCAATCAATCGGTCAGGACTTGATCACCCTGATCTATAAAGCCCAATCAGGTGCTGCCACACCAATCTCTGGGTGTGTCCCCAACGGCAATGCCTGTAGGTGCTGGAGGCTCATAGGTCACATACCTCCCTCCCAAATAAAGGGTCGTGGTGCCCTTATGTCTGGTAAACAGCCCAGTGTGACCAGAAAGTCTCTTTCATCCTGGATATGAAACAACCCAGCGTGACCATAAAGTCACTTTCGTCCTGGTGATGGTGATGGCCCATATCCTGTTTATTCACTCGTCATTGTTCCACTGGAGCAAGCAGAGAGGGAGTGATCTGAGGCTGGAGTGCTGGTGAGAGATTTATTTATTTCGTCAGTTAGTGTGTTTTTTTGGCCTTTACTTTTGTCATAGAACATCATCATAGAAATCCTACAGTACAGAAAGAGGCCATTCGGCCTGTTGTAGGGAAATATCCCTTTACCAGTGCAGAATAGAAGTCGAGTCGCAAATCAAGGTTCAAAGCGTGTCTTTATTGTACAATTACTGGGATCCCAGGGAGACCCCCGTAGCCAGCTCAGAAACAGTGGCTTGGCCACGTTGATCTCAATTAAATCACATCAGCGGTGTATCTTTATAGAGTTTCAAATTCGAGCGGGAACATTTGATTATGCATTTTTACAATATGTATAAAGTGGTCTGTCAGTTTAAAAAGTCCCTAGGAAGTTTCATCGATTAGCATTTGTATGGTGTGTGTTCGTGTTAATGGGATTACTTGGTCCTGCCCCGGTGTCTAAATGCGTTTCCCATTATCTTCTCTATGTGTCCTCTTATCTGAATTGATCTTATTGTTTCGTGTCTGTGTTTCCTGCTTGTGAGATTGAGTGTTAATGTCATCCTGTCCTGTTGGATGTCTGGAGTATTTCATTCTAATCTTTTATTCTTATATCTCAGTTTATCAGATTTTTATGTCTGCCTTGGCCGAATTGGTAATATTTCAGTGATAGCTTGGTTTTGATAACCCACTCTATGTCTCGTTTCGTAGGGATCTTGATCGTCCTTGGCCAGTTTAAAATGCAGCTGCGCGCTGTTGCTAGGCAGATTAGGGATCTTCCGTAGTCTTTGAAATTCGCGAGTCTCTCAGCTGTGCAGGGGGGGACCCGATCGAATATCCATCCGGGGGTGCCCCTCTGCATTGTTGGCCCGTTATGAGTGGTGCCAATTAGTCCAATAAGTAAATATGTTTGATGATGCAAAATATGGTTTTCTGGAAAATTTTCTCCTTCAGTCCCTCCTCTCGTCCAGGGGGTGCCATTCATGGCTGACCCCCCATGGACGACCTTCAGAGGAACAGTGATTTGTACAGCTGTTGTCCTTGCCGTTGTTCCTCTTCTTCTGTGTCGTTGTTAAGTTCTTGCATCTGGATACTGGCAGTGGGTAGCATTCTTGATGTAATATTTGCACATATCACTTTAATACAGGTTAGGCCAAGGCAGAGTGTGAACAGGATGGCTACTACTAGGATTAATCCCTTCATAATATATACTCCCCAAACTGTGTTAAACAGCCATCCTAACCACCCATCAGTCCCTGTTAACCCCTGTTTAAAGTTATCCAATTGCTTTTGTATCCCGGACATGGCTGCTGTTATGTTTAGTGTCTCGTCGTGTACGTATGTGATGCATTTTTCCTTGATGATGGTGCATACCCCCCCTTGTCTGGCTAGCTGATAGTCCACCGCATATCTCGTTTGTTGTGTGTATAGTCTGAGTTCTGCGAGTTCTTGGTCAATTGCGCCTAATGCTTGTAGGGTGTTGTTTCCTAAAATGGTCAGTCCACATATGAAGAAGTTCCTATTACTGGCACTGATCACCCCTGCGGCGCCTCCCAGGGATAGTGTCCCCAGAAATCCATATCCTAAAGAAGACCCTAGTGTGACAGGGGCCTGCCAGTCGGCGCAAAATTCTGCGCTGATGGCCCTGGTCACTATGCGTTTCTGGACATGCCCTTCGCTTGGGCATGGAACCGTGAGAGGTCTGATTGTCCCTACGGAAAAGAACCTTGGAGGCCTGTCTGTGGCCGTCATATATACATTTTTAAATAAAAACACGTACCCGTCTTTAACCCGATAACATGCATTACCCCGGGGTCGTTTGACCGCATGGCCCCATCTTGTGGAACCTTCCCTCCCACTGGACTGTCCACTTGATTGTACCTCTTGGTGAGAATCAAATGGATATGTCCCTGAGGCTGAGCTTACGTGGGTGCCGTTGCACTTGCCACACATAAGCCACACCCGCGGTGACTGCAATGCATTTTTGTTGCTTGCAGTCACAAGTGAAGTGTCCTTCCCGGACCCGGCACTCCTGGAGAGCACAATGTGCCTCAGCGCACGAATCATTTTTAGGGACAAAGGCATGCACGCACCCCCATCCCTCTCCCTTAAAACATTGTGGGTAGTTCCCATGTGTCTCCTCCGGTTGGGGTCCCGTCCCCCTTAGAATTCCCGGCTCAGTGAGCTCTACACACCTTCCTTGTATCCCTTGCTTAAAGTACCCAATATGTTCTTTGCAGGGTGCCCCCGATGTGTCAATAGTGAATAACTCTTGTGGGAGCCACCCTGGTGTTGCGATGAATAGGGAGTTTACTGATCGCGCTGAGGGGTAACAAGCGGTCCTATTCTCATAGATCTGGATGTGTGTTTTCAGGAATAGGTTTCCTTCCATGATTGGTGGTTCTGCTCCCCTAACCCCCATATGTTGGAGTGTATTTACAATGGTCAGGGTTATTATCAGATATGTCCCTGTTCCCATATAGCTCTTTTTTGTTTTCAACAGTATTTTACAATTACAGTATATACAGAAAATAAACAGGCAATTAAATTAAAAGTAGTTTGTTCCGACGTCTTGATAGTAGATCTGGTCCTGGTTCCTGTGGAAGTTGAATGAGCAAAACGGTATTTTTTTAGTTCATTTGTCCTCATATAGTTTTAATTGGGTCCAGTGTTTCCAGACCCCCTGTCCCCTTATATCTATACAGGCACAGGTATCTCCGCTAATAATGACCTCGTAAGGTCCGTGCCATCTTGGGGCAAATCCTGGTTTTGCAGGAAGCACTTTTGTTAATACCCGGCTCCCGGCTTTTGGGACTTCTGGTAATATTTCTGAGTCCCCCTCTGCATTGACCTGTGCCTGATTAGAAATTACGGACCGGCGCATCCCCTTCAATTGGGTGCTAAGGTCTTGGATGTATTGTCGGATCCTATCTTTTATCGGACCCACATCTGTCCAGCCTGTAATAATGTTTTCGGGTAAGTGCATTGCTCGCCCGGTCATCAGCTCGTATGGAGTCAAGCCGGTAGTTCGATTTGTGGTCGCCCTAAGCCTCATCAGAACTGCAGGTAGGACTTCTGTCCAATTTCTACCTGAGGATTGCATTGCTTTTGCCATTGTTATTTTTAGAGTCCGATTCATCCTCTCCACCATCCCGGAACTTTGTGGGTGATAGGGGATGTGAAATTTTTGTTTTATTCCTAATAGTTGGCAAATGTTTTTCAGAACCTTTCCTGTGAAATGTGTTCCCTGGTCCGAATCAACTTGAATTGGCATCCCCCATCCATAGCAAGCTTAGTGTGAATTAAATAACACTTTGTACTGGCCTTTTTTGGCTGCAATTGGACATCCATTCATTTGTATGTAATCTTATCAAAAGACATCGCTTTCCCCATTAAAATCACATGCCATACAGTTCCGATCTTTATATGAGTACTCTTACACTATCTCTAATTTGATCATTTGTTTGCGTGCAAGCGCTACACCACAGTACTTCACAAAATAATTATGTCTTTATCAATACCCAATATAGTATATGAATATATCATACAAAGTTGGTTACGGTTTTTCAGGATTTGATGTTATTCTTGTGTCTATATGGCAGTGCTATACTGTATAATAAAAATAATCAAGCGGCAGTTGTATCATACCACTTTACACATCGTAACCGTGATATCCAAACCCTTTTAATTCAAGCCGTTTCTATTTTTAAACTGAGCTCCAGATCGAAACCCCCGCACTCTAGGAAAAGTAACAGGCGCCGAATCAAAATCAAAGCAGGTACAATACATACCAGTTATTTGATTAGGAACATTTTGGTTTCTTAACTGGCTAGATTTTAAGCTTTGCAATGCTTTTATATTTGGCAAACCTTGAACCTTGATGGCTCATGAAATTCCGACGGCAGTACATAATTTTAACTAGTTCAGAATACTAAACTATCTGACGTTCGCAAATCGCGATATTCTGCGATTAATACTGTATTTCACTGACTTGATATACTTTAAACTGATTCATAGACCTCAGTCTTTTGTTCCTGCTTTTCTACCTTTCCACAAAATAACTTATTTTCTTCTCTTAACTCCTCAACTAACTCTTATAATTTCTACTTCAAGACAAAGCACATGCTTCCTTCCAAGGTTTAAATCCTTTCTTAACATTAAAACAAACAACAACAAAGCATCCACGCAACCACTTTGTTTAAACACACACACACACACATGGAAGCTTCCAAAAGTCATTCCACAGTACATCCTTTTTCATTCAAACTTATCATTTCAGACTGGGATGAGAGTAAAACATTCAAAGAGAATACAGAACATTGATTAAGACAATCGCTTTTATTCTTCTTTCTTCCAAACTGTAATTAACTCAAAACAGAAGTAAATTCAAGAAATCCTATTAATCTTTAACAGTTTTAACACTCTCCCAGCCCCCTGAGGCTAAACCAAGGTGCAATGTACTGCACCCACTGCCTGTAGCAAACATTCCACAGGAACAAAGAGCTCCCTGCTCTCAATCTAATTACAACAACAACCACCTACATTCAACAAGCTACCAGATCTCACAAACACACTGAAATACAAAAACTAAGATCTCTCCTATCCATCTGCTGCCTTTCCCCTGGCGTAAAAGGCTTATAGGTTGCCTTTGGTTGTGCTAACGTCCCTCCTCTCGTGACTGGCGCTAGATTATAATTTTCTGTGTTTTCTTCTGATGCTGGAGTGGCTATATGTTTCTGCACTGACTCGTATGGGCGCCGAGGGTCCGTTTCCTCTGATCTCTGCGTTATCTCCGCAGTGTGGCTTCTGTGTTCTAATTCCCTCACTCTCTCCTGTAATACTTTAATTTGTTCTGTCTCTTTGTGTCTCTCCTCCATTGAGGCATTTACTTCCTCAATTAGTCCAGCTAACTGGGTCACTAATATTGCTCCCATTACTTTTGTTTTGTCCCGTTTAACTCCGTCTACCCACTTTCTTTGATCTTCTAAAGTTTGTGATGCATTCCACCCGTTCCGTTTCATCTTTGCAACAATCGCTTCTCTGGCTAACAGATACTTCAAAATGAGAGCTACTGCAGTTTCTCCCTTAACAACGTGGTCTGCCATTTTTCTGTCTAGCAGTCCTGCAACCCCCGTATGCTGGCTCCAACAGTAAAAGTGCCTCAACTCTCTCCCTTATCTCCTGTCACTGATACTGCCCCAGCACCGTCTGTATTGCTGTAGGGCCTCGTAGTGGGGTTCCAGTGGGTCTCTTTCCCCTGGGCTCCCCCAACTATTCCTGACACCTCACGCTTGGTCTATTTTGTGTTGTCTTATTGGGATGTGTGCTGGTTGTTTAGTGGGTTTGTCGGCCCCTGTTCCCAGCCCCTCTAAGTACAACGCCTCCCGCTTGGCCACCACCCCCACTAGCAGGGTTGATCCGTTACCCCAAAACCGGGTATCCTGCTATGGGCTGTGGTGTTCCCTACAGACGAACAAGGTTATCAAACTCCGCCCGGGTCCCTAATGGATCCTCCGTCGTCGTGTCTCTTGGTCAGGATGGATCGGGTCCCCTTTTCCTCAACACTTACACATATGTATTCTGTTATCAAAGCCCCTGTTATAGTTAGTAACTGTATCGACTCTGAGGTTGTTCGTCCCTTCAGAGTCAGTGTTGTTACCCGATTTACACTGTCCGTGCCTTGCACCCTGAGTGCCTGTGCCTCTTAGCGCCCGCTTCAAAACCCAACCTTAGCGTGGGAGATTTCTCCTCTTAACGTCCAGTTTAGGGTAGGGCACCTTGAGTCAAGCACTCCCTTGTCCTATTGCCTTGGCACAGACAGCGGTTTCATTTACAATCCTGGGTTAGTTACACCAATTAGTTCTGCATGCGGTACTTATCTTTATATTAGTCTTAATTCCTGTTATCAAATAGCCCAAAACCTGTTATCTTTACCTCTGGTCCTTTACTCCTATTAAAGTTAAAAGTTACTTACCTTCTTCCACGCGGTCGTTCTGACCTGTACCTCTTTAGTGCGGACTTCTGTTTCAATTTAAAAACTTAGGCAAGATTATACAGTTCTACAAGACAACAATACTTAAAACAGACAAACCCTAACCCTTAAAGGTACCTCACTTTGAACGGAGACCTGCACTAGCCTTTGACTGCTCTGGATTTGTATCAGATTCGTTTAAATTTGATCCCGACTTTCAAACTGTGGCCATCAGTCAGAAGTCAGATATCAAATCCTGCCGACTACGCCATTTTGTTGTAGGGAAATATCCCTTTACCAGTGCAGAATAGAAGTCGAGTCGCAAATCAAGGTTCAAAGCGTGTCTTTATTGTACAATTACTGGGATCCCAGGGAGACCCCCGTAGCCAGCTCAGAAACAGTGGCTTGGCCACGTTGATCTCAATTAAATCACATCATTAATCGAGGGATTGAGTTTAGGAGTCGGGAGATAATGCTGCAGCTTTATAGGACCCTGGTTAGACCCCACTTGGAGTACTGCGCGCAGTTCTGGTCACCTCATTACAGGAAAGATGTTGAAGCCATTGAAAGGGTGCAGAGGAGATTTACAAGGATGTTGCCTGGATTGGGGGGCATGCCTTATGAGGATAGGTTGAGGGAGCTTGGTCTCTTCTCCCTGGAGAGACGAAGGATGAGAGGTGACCTGATAGAGGTTTACAAGATGTTGAGGGGTCTGGATAGGGTGGACTCTCAGAGGCTATTTCCAAGGGCTGAAATGGTTGCTACGAGAGGACACAGGTTTAAGGTGCTGGGGGGTAGGTACAGGGGGGATGTCAGGGGTAAGTTTTTCACTCAGAGGGTGGTGGGTGAGTGGAATCGGCTGACGTCGGTGGTGGTGGAGGCAAACTCGTTGGGGTCTTTTAAGAGACTTCTGGATGAGTACATGGGATTTAATGGGATTGAGGGCTATAGATAGGCCTAGAGGTGGGGATGTGATCGGCGCAACTTGTGGGCCGAAGGGCCTGTTTGTGCTGTGGCTTTCTATGTTCTATGTTCTATGTTCTATCAGCGGTGTATCTTTATAGAGTTTCAAATTCGAGCGGGAACATTTGATTATGCATTTTTACAATATGTATAAAGTGGTCTGTCAGTTTAAAAAGTCCCTAGGAAGTTTCATCGATTAGCATTTGTATGGTGTGTGTTCGTGTTAATGGGATTACTTGGTCCTGCCCCGGTGTCTAAATGCGTTTCCCATTATCTTCTCTATGTGTCCTCTTATCTGAATTGATCTTATTGTTTCGTGTCTGTGTTTCCTGCTTGTGAGATTGAGTGTTAATGTCATCCTGTCCTGTTGGATGTCTGGAGTATTTCATTCTAATCTTTTATTCTTATATCTCAGTTTATCAGATTTTTATGTCTGCCTTGGCCGAATTGGTAATATTTCAGTGATAGCTTGGTTTTGATAACCCACTCTATGTCTCGTTTCGTAGGGATCTTGATCGTCCTTGGCCAGTTTAAAATGCAGCTGCGCGCTGTTGCTAGGCAGATTAGGGATCTTCCGTAGTCTTTGAAATTCGCGAGTCTCTCAGCTGTGCAGGGGGGGACCCGATCGAATATCCATCCGGGGGTGCCCCTCTGCATTGTTGGCCCGTTATGAGTGGTGCCAATTAGTCCAATAAGTAAATATGTTTGATGATGCAAAATATGGTTTTCTGGAAAATTTTCTCCTTCAGGCCCATCGAGTCTGCACCGACCACAATCCCACCCAGGCCCTACTCCCATATCCCTACATATTTTACCTGCTAATCCCTCGAATCTACGCATCCCAGGACACTAAGGGGCAATCTTAGCATGGTCAATCAACCTAACCCGCACATCTTTGGACTGTGGGAGGAAACCGGAGCACCCGGAGGAAACCCACGCAGACACGAGGAGAATGTGCAAACTCCACACAGACAGTGACCCAAGCCGGGAATCGAACCCAGGTCCCTGGAGCTGTGAAGCAGCAGTGCTAACCACTGTGCTACCGTGCCGCCCGTATTTTTCTTAAGTTTAAAGTGAAAACCGGAAGTGGGCCGCTAAGGAGTCTGGGAAGGGTTTTTTAAGCGCACGAAGTATAAAAGGTAGGCTGTAGTATACAGTGGGCAGCGTCGGGAGCGGACAGCGGAGTGAGTGGGAAGCTGAGTGGGAAGCAGAGTGTGAGCTATAAGGGTTTTGGCTCACAGGGCTTCGGGGGACAGGGCGAGCAGGGGTGAGTTTTTAATTCTTATTTACTTTTCTCTGTGTACCTTGCTATAAAGAGGCAAATATGAGTGTGAAGCCAGTGTGTTGTTCCCAGTGTAGGATGTGGGAGGTCCTGGAGGCACCTGGCCTCCCGGACATTCACATCTGTGAGGGGTGTGTCGAGCTGCGGTTCCTGAGGGACCATGTTAGGGAGCTGGAACTGCAGCTCGAGGATCTTAGGCTGTTAAGGGAGAATGAGGAGGTGATAGACAAGAGCTATCATCAGGTGGTCACACGAGGGCCATGGGTGGAGGCCAAGTGGGTGACGGCCAGGAAGGGTAAAGCTCGGGTGATTCAGAGCACCCCGGTGGGTGTGCCCCTGCACAACAAGTACTCCTGCCTGAGTACTGCTGGGGGGGACAGCCCGCCTGGGGGAAGCAGCAGTGGCCGTGTCTCCGGAGTGGAGTCCAGCCCTGGAACTCAGAGGGCTAAGGAAAAGAGGAGGAAGGCAGTGTTAATCGGGGACTCGACAGTAAGGGGGTCGGACAGGCGTTTTTGCGGAGGCAGGCAGGAGTCTCGAATGGTGGTCTGCCTCCCTGAGGCCGGGATCCAGGATGTCGCTGGTCAACTCCCAGAAATCCTATGGGGAGAAGGAGCCAGAGGTAGCGGTACATATTGGTACCGCTGATGTGGGAAGGAAGGGGGAAAAGAGAGTATAGGGAATTAGGCAGACAGCTGTGAAGGAGGAAAGCAAAGGTAGTAATCTCAGGATTGCTGCCTGTGCCACGGGAAGGTGAGGGCAGGAATGGAGTGAGGTGGGGGATGAATGTGTGGCTGAGGGACTGGTGCAGGGGGCAGGGATTCAGGTTCCTGGACCATTGGGACCTCTTTAGGGGCAGGTGTGACCTGTACACAAAAAACGGGTGGCACTTTAATCCCAGGGGGACCAATATCCTGGCGGGAAGGTTGGTTAAGGTTACTGGGGAGAGTTTAAACTAGATAGGTTGGGGGGAGGGGATCGAGATGAGGTGACTGGGAGCGAGGAAGTTAGCTCGCAAACAGAGAAGGGTTATAGACAGTGCATGAGGGAGGTTGGATGGGGGATAGAGAAGGGGAGAGCTCAGACCAAAGGATTGAGATGTGTTTACTTCAATACCAGGAGTATAGTGAATAAAGGGGATGAGCTCAGAGCGTGGATCGATGCCTGGAAGTGTGATGTGGTGGCCATTACGGAGACTTGGATGTCTCAGGGACAGGACTGGATACTCCAGGTGCCGGGATTCAGATGTTTCAGGAAGGACAGGGAGGGAGGCAAGAGAGGGGGTGGAGTGGCACTGCTGATCAGGAATAGTGTCACAGCTGTAGAGAAGGTGTCTGCTGTGGAGGGATTGTCCACAGAGTCTCTCTGGGTGGAAGTTCAGAGTGGGAAGGGGTCAATCACTTTGCTGGGAGTTTTCTATAGACCGCCCAATAGTGACAGGGAGGTGGAGGAGCAGATAGGGAAACAGATCCTGGAGAGTTGCAGTAATAGCAGAGTTGTTGTGATGGGAGACTTTAATTTCCCAAACATAGATTGTAATATCCCTAGGGTAAGGGGATTGGATGGGGAGGAGTTCGTTAGGTGTGTTCAGGTGGGTTTCCTGACACAGCATGTGGACAAGCCTACAAGAGGAGAGGCTGTACTTGATCTGAGAGACGTAGGATGAGAGGAGACCTAATAGATGTATATAAGATGTTGAGAGGCATAGATCGGGTGGAAGTTATGTGTGGAACCGGAGGAGATTGGTGAAGCATTGAACCAATATTTCTCTTCGGTGTTCACGCAAGGGGACATGAATATAGCTGAGGAGGACACTGGGTTGCAAGGGAGTAGAATAGACAGTATTACAGTTGATAAGGAGGATGTGCAGGATATTCTGGAGGGTCTGAAAATAGATAAATCCCCTGGTCCGGATGGGATTTATCCAAGGATTCTCTGGGAGGCAAGAGAAGTGATTGCAGAGCCTCTGGCTCTGATCTTCAGGTCGTCGTTGGCCTCTGGTATAGTACCAGAAGATTGGAGGTTAGCGAATGTTGTCCCATTGTTTAAGAAGGGGAACAGAGACTTCCCCGGGAATTATAGACCGGTGAGTCTCACTTCTGTTGTCGGCAAGATGTTGGAAAAAATTATAAGGGATAGGATTTATAGTTATTTGGAGAGTAATGAATTGATAGGTGATAGTCAGCATGGTTTTGTGGCAGGTAGGTCGTGCCTTACTAACCTTATTGAGTTTTTTGAGAAAGTGACCAAGGAGGTGGATGGGGGCAAGGCAGTGGACGTGGTATATATGGATTTTAGTAAGGCGTTTGATAAGGTTCACCATGGTAGGCTTCTGCAGAAAATGCAGATGTATGGGATTGGGGGTGATCTAGGAAATTGGATCAGGAATTGGCTAGCGGATAGGAAACAGAGGGTGGTGGTTGATAGTAAATATTCATCATGGAGTGCGGTTACAAGTGGTGTACCTCAGGGATCTGTTTTGGGGCCACTGCTGTTTGTAATATTTATTAATGATCTGGATGAGGGTATAGTTGGGTGGATTAGCAAATTTGCTGATGACACCAAAGTCGGTGGTGTGGTAGACAGTGAGGAAGGGTGTCGTAGTTTGCAGGAAGACTTAGACAGGTTGCAAAGTTGGGCCGAGAGGTGGCGGATGGAGTTTAATGCGGAGAAGTGTGAGGTAATTCACTTTGGTAGGAATAACAGATGTGTTGAGTATAGGGCTAACGGGAGGACTTTGAATAGTGTGGAGGAGCAGAGGGATCTAGGTGTATGTGTGCATAGATCCCTGAAAGTTGGGAATCAAGTAGATAAGGTTGTTAAGAAGGCATATGGTGTCTTGGCGTTTATTGGTAGGGGGATTGAATTTAGGAGTCGTAGCGTTATGTTGCAACTGTACACAACTCTGGTGCGGCCGCACTTGGAGTACTGTGTGCAGTTCTGGTCCCCACATTACAGGAAGGATGTGGAGGCTTTGGAGAGGGTGCAGAGGAGGTTTACCAGGATGTTGCCTGGTATGGAGGGGAGATCCTATGAGGAGAGGCTGAGGGATTTGGGATTGTTTTCGCTGGAAAGGCGGCGGCTAAGAGGGGATCTTATTGAAACATATAAGATGATTAGAGGTTTAGATAGGGTGGATAGTGATAGCCTTTTTCCTCTGATGGAGAAATCCAGCACGAGGGGGCATGGCTTTAAATTGAGGGGGGGTAGTTATAGAACCGATGTCAGGGGTAGGTTCTTTACCCAGAGGGTGGTGAGGGATTGGAATGCCCTGCCAGCATCAGTAGTAAATGCGCCTAGTTTGGGGGCGTTTAAGAGATCCGTAGATAGGTTCATGGACGAAAAGAAATTGGTTTAGGTTGGAGGGTCACAGTTTTTTTTTTAACTGGTCGGTGCAACATCGTGGGCCGAAGGGCCTGTTCTGCGCTGTAATGTTCTATGTTCTATGTTCTATGACTCTCAGAGGCTTTTTCCCAGGGTGGAAATGGCTGCTACGAGAGGACACAGGTTTAAGGCACTGGGGGACAGGTACAGGGGAAATGTTAGGGGGAAGTTTTTCACACAGAGGGTGGTGGGCGAGTGGAATCGGCTGCCGTCAATGGTGGTGGAGGCAAACTCAATAGGGTCTTTTAAGAGACTCCTGGATGAGTACATGGGACTTAATATTTTGGTATTTAGTATTTTGGTATGCATTTTGGTAGAAATACTGTAGGGAGGAGCTATACGATAAATGGCAGAACCATAAACGGTGTAGATACGCAGAGGGACCTGGGTGTGCAAGTCCACAGATCCTTGAAGGTGACGTCACAGGTGGAGAAGGTGGTGAAGAAGGCATATGGCATGCTTGCCTTTATAGGACGGGGCATAGAGTATAAAAGTTGGGGTCTGATGTTGCAGATGTATAGAATGTTAGTTCGGCCGCATTTGGAATACTGCGTCCAGTTCTGGTCGCCGCACTACCAGAAGGACGTGGAGGCTTTGGAGAGAGTACAGAGGAGGTTTACCAGGATGTTTCCTAGTATGGAGGGGCTTAGTTATGAGGAGAGATTGGGTAAACTGGGGTTGTTCTCCGTGGAAAGACGGAGAATGAGGGGAGACTTAATAGAGGTGTATAAAATTATGAAAGGCATAGATAGGGTGAACGGTGGGAAGCTTTTCCCCAGGTCGGTGGTGACGTCCACGAGGGGTCATAGGTTCAAGGTGAAGGGGGGGGGAAGTTTAACACAGATATCAGAAGGATGTATTTTACACAGAGGGTGGTGGGGGCCTGGAATGCGCTGCCAGGCAAGGTGGTGGAGGTGGACACACTGGGAACGTTTAAGACTTATCGAGATAGCCATATGAACGGAGTGGGAATGGAGGGATACAAAAGAATGGTCTAGTTTGGACCAGGGAGCGGCACGGGCTTGGAGTTCCTGTGCTGTATTGTTCTTTGTTTGTTCTTTGTTAATAGGATGGAGGGTTATAGGTAGGCCGAAAAGGTAGGGATATGTTCGGCACAACTAAGGGCCTGTTTTGTGCTGTAGTTTTCTATGTTTCTATGTCAGGGTTGCAGCCTGTTTGTCTCTGTCTTTAGGCTGCAGCCTGTCGTTTTACTTTTGCCCAATTGTCCCAGAGTGCTTTCCAAATCGCCATTTTCAATGGCCTGTTTGGCCACAATGCTTATTAAATCCAAGTCAATTCGGAGCACTACTTAAATGAGCTCTGGCTATTTCTATCATTCAACTTCCATCATTTTGGTGACAGCCAAAGAATGCTGCTCACCAAGTGAGTGAATCTTTTTCTTTCAGACACAGACTTAACCGACTGTGTATTTCCACAGTGTTGACTTCTGCCCTGCTGAAGATTGGTTGGGTTTCAACATTATGCTGCTTAACATCAGTAACAGGGCATTAGACAGATGTTGCTGCAATTATCCTACTACTCCCACATATATACACACGCACACACCAGACAACACACCTGATTCACCCTGTCCACACACCCAGATAGTTCAGAGCCCATGTGCAAGATTGGCAATATTCTCGAACTGGCACAATCTTATCCTTGTGAGCAGAGTGGCTAAGTTAATCCCCTTCCTTCCCTGAGATGGCGGCATTTGTTTCAGCAGTGTTGAGCGAGTTGTAAGAAGACAGGCATGAGAGTCCTTTTCACAATCTCACTTAGATTCTGAGCCGAACTCCAGGTGTAACAAGGATGAGTGACTATGACAAGTCATGTGTTTAAACAACAATTTTATTGAATATTGAATAACAAGAATAATCTGACAATTATAATTGACAATACAAAAAAGAGAAAAATAAATGAAAAGCAAGAAAGATGGCTTTATTGGAACGAGAAAACACTTTATACAAGAAAGACAGAGTTTCTCAAATACAAGTTGCATTAACCCCAAATTTGTCTGTCCCATGGCATAGACAAGGTAGATGGTCAATATCTTTTCCCAAAGGTAGGGAAGTCTAAAACTAGAGGGCATAGTTTTAAGGTGAGAGGGGAGAGATACAAAAGTGCCCAGAGGGGCAATTTTTTCACACAGAGGGTGGTGAGTGTCTGGAACAAGCTGCCAGTGGTAGTAGTAGAGGCGGGTACAATTTTGTCTTTTAAAAAGCATTTAAATAGTTACATGGGTACGATGGGTATAGAGGGATATGGGCCAAATGCGGGCAATTGGGAGTAGCTTCGGGGTTTTTTTTAAAAAAAGGGCGGCATGGACAAGTTGGGCCGAAGGGCCTGTTTCCATGCTGTAAACCTCTGACTCTATGATCCCAGAATGGTGGGGGGTTTTTGTTCAGTCATGCAGCATGGTCAGTCAAGCTTGGAGGGCCGAAGGTTCCTATGCTGTCATTTTCTTTGTTCTTTGTTCAACCCAGATTATAAATGTTCTTTGAGGCCACTCATAGAATCTTCATAGAATCCCTACAGAGCAGAAGGAGGCCATTCGGCCCATTGAGTCTGCACCGACCACAATCCCACCCAGGCCCTATCCCCATAACCCACACATTCATCCTGCTAATCCCCTGACACTGGGGTCAATTTACCATGGTCAATCAACCTAACCCGCACATCTTTGGACTGTGAGAGGAAACCAGAGCACCCGGAGGAAACCCACGCAGACACTGGAAGAACGTGCAAACTCCACACAGACAATGACCGAGGCTGGAAATGAACCCAGGTCCCTGGCGCTGTGAGGCTGCAGTGCTAACCACTGTGCCACCGTGCTGCCCCATTCGGCCCATTGCACCTGCACTGACCCTCTGACAAAGCATTTTAATCAGGCCCTATCCTTTTGCCCTATCCCTAGAACCCCACACATTTACCATGGTTAATCCGCTTTACCTACACATCTTTGCCACTTAGGTGCTACTTAGCATGGTCAATCCACCTAACCTACACATCTTTGGCTGTGGGAAGAAACTGAAGCACTCTGAGGGAACCCACACAGTTCCAGGGAAAATGTGTAAACTCCATATAGTCACCCATCCAAGACTGGAATCGAACCCAGATCTCTGGCACTGTGAGGCAGCACTGTGAGGCAGCACTGTGAGGCAGCACTGTGCCACCATGCTGCCCTCCACTTCCTCCAGTTTCCCCATATAACTGAAGTCCCTCATCCCTGCAACCATTCACACAAGTTTCCTCTCCACCCTCTCAGCTGCCACCACCTCCTTCCTAAGGTATGGTGCTCAGAATTGTATTCAACAAGTCAGCCACCCACACTATGGAACAGTGTGTGAGAATTGCAGTATCATACACTAATCCCTTGGAGTTGATGCTTTTTGTTCACCCAGAAGGCTCTACCAGCAGATCATCATATTCTGTGCTGCCTTTGTTTTTGGCTGCGTTGATATCAGCATGAAGATGACTGTGCTCCTAACATGACAAGATAGCAGAAAGGGTTGAGTGCATTGATACCAATTTGAGAGAAAAGTGTTCTGACCTGACTGGCTATTTCCCCACCTCTCACCTCCATAGCCTTGTCCTTGAAGTTTTTGTAGCACAAAATCAGAGTAATTTAAGGGCCATGTTGGTAACATTTAACACCACACGAGCAGAAAACCAAATATTGTATATAAGTTTGTTGACTCTTATCTGCCGCGCATTCTGTTTTAATCCTTATACGGTGGACAAATAATCACGAGTAGACGTCTTATTAGTACAACCAATATTGATTTAAACCCACACAATCAATAATCACCCACCCAATCAACTATAAGTTATCTTACAGGAAAATACTAGAATGCAAGACCTTGACTTAACTTTGCGTGACTGGCAAGTACCCAAGCAGATATTGGCCTTTATCTGTGCATTGGTCTCGGTCGTCCTCTGCGTAGTCTGGTCCTTTGGTCTGGTCTGGCACTCTGGCTCTGGTCTTCCTTCCTTCCTTCTCAGGTGTGGTGGCTCTCCTCATGCTGGTTGTCGCTGGTGATGTTCACCATTGTTGTAGCTCGTTCGTGGGGTCAGAAAGAGAGAGATTCCTGGTTGTGCAGCACCCTTTATATCCCGTTGGGTTTCACGCCCCTTTTTGGCCATTGCCAATCAATCGATCAGGTCTTGATCACCCTGATCAATAAGAATCCAATCAGCTGCCGCCACACCGATCTCTGGGTATGTACCCACCGTAACTCCACATCATGTGTACCCAACGGCTATGCCTGTAGGTGCTGGAGGCACATCGAGTTCATACCTTCCCCCCCAAACAAGGGGCCACAGCGCCCTCATGTCTGGTACACAACCCAGGGTGACCAGAAAGTCTCTTTCATCCTGGAGATTGTGGTGAACCATAGATGGTTACCACTATGGGTACTTGTACATATGTTACTCTTGTTACTGTTGGGGTTAGGGTTGGGGTGTTCCACCTGTTAGCATTGTTCTGTGGTACACTCCGTTTGGCTCCGCCTTCTTACAGGAGTATAAAGGTCACTGCTACTTTCTAGTGGCCCTTAGTCTGGGATAGTATTGTTAAGCAGTATGCTCTATTCTTGTTGTGAATAAAAGCCTTTATTCCCGGGTACGTCCTAGCCTCCCGAGTGAATTAATCGCGCATCAATTTTATTCACAACAAAATACTGAAAACTTTGTTCGAAGAAAAATGGAGCAGATGCTGAAACCCGATCGGCTAACCTTGGATCCGCGTGCCACTGGAGCATCGAATACTTTCGACCATTGGTTGAAGTGTTTCGAGGATTACATTGACGCCTCGACAGCAGCCCAGTCCGACGCCGACAGATTGCGGGTTCTCCACGCAAGGGTGAGCGACACTGTGTATGCAACAATCCGTGATTCCCAAAATTACAAAGAGGCCATCGAATTACTCAAGAAGCTGTACCATAAACAGCCGAACGAAATTCATGCTCGTCACCTATTAGCCACTCGACGGCGGCAGCCCGGCGAAACGACGGGACAGTACCTGCGCGAACTTCAACAGCTAGCCAGAGCCTGCAATTGCAAGGAGGTGTCGGCTACTCAATACACCAACGATCTGATCCGAGATGCGTTTGTGGCGGGAATTGGCTCATCCTATATTCGCCTGCGGCTGCTAGAGCAGGGTAACTTGGACCTGGCTAAGACGGTAGAATTGGCCGATGCAATGGAAACGGCCTCCAGAAGTCTTGAAACCTACCCCACCGACCACGTGGGAACATCGTGGCAAGTACATCCACCGCCTCAACTGTACCTGGCGGCTCCTCGGAACTGCGCGATAATGCTCTCAACTTCAGACTTGACGGCTGCGGCAGCTCCTGGAGGCCCACGGTGCTATTTCTGCAGATTGGCAAAGCATCCTCGTCAGAGATGTCCGGCCAGGACAGTGTTTTGCTCTGCCTGTGGGAAGAAAGGGCACTATTCAAAAGTGTGCCGAGCAAAGTCCCCTTCCAAGCCCAGCAGTGCTGCGTGTGACTCCCCAGGATCCATCTCCTCGTCTCCGGCCTCGTCGATGTCTTCAGCCACGTGCGATTCACGGGCGCCGCCATTTCCTATGACGACGATGCAAGCCACGTGCGATCTGCGGGTGCCGCCGCTTTCAACATCATCGACCACGTGCGATTCGTGGGCGCAGCCATTTTGGTCGACACCGGCCGCAGAAGACCAGCAGGGGTCCTCGTCGTCGGCTGCAGGTACAGAATTCCCTAAAAGTGACGTCACAGGTGGATAGAGTCGTAAAGAGTGCCTTTGGTACATTGGCCTTTATAAATCGGAGTATCGAGTATAAAAGTTGGAGTGTTATGGTAACGTTATATAAGGCATTGGTGAGGCCGAATTTGGAGTATTGTGTACAGTTTTGGTCACCTAGTTACAGGAAGGATGTAAATAAGGTTGAAAGAGTGCAGAGAAGGTTCACAAGGATGTTGCCGGGACTTGAGAAGCTGAGTTAGAGAGAGAGATTGAATAGGTTGGGACTTTATTCCCTGGAGCGTAGAGGATTGAGGGGAGATTTGATAGAGGTGTATAAGATTTTGATGGGTATAGATAGAGTGAATGCAAGGCAGGCTTTTTCCACTGAGGCTAGGGGAGAAAAAAACCAGAGGGCATGGGTTAAGGGTGAAAGGAGAAAAGTTTAAAGGGAATATTAGGGGGGGCTTCTTCACGCAGAGAGTGGTGGGAGTGTGGAATGAGCTGCCAGATAAAGTGGTAAACACTTTTAACATTTCAGAAAAACTTGGACGGGTTCATGGATGAGAGGGGTGTGGAGGGATATGGTCCAAGTGCAGGTCAGTGGGACTTGGCATAAAATGGTTCGGCACAGACAAGAAGGGCCAAAAGGCCTGTTTCTGAGCTGTAATTTTCTATGGTTCTATGCTTCTATCTCAGCTGCCTGCAGTTACACTCGGGATCCAACAGTGGCGTCAATCATCCTGGACCAGGCCAAGCCTCACAGACTCGACAAGTCCATGATGGACATAGAGGTAAACGGGCGCCTGGCGCATTGCCTGTTTGACAGCGGGAGCACGGAGAGCTTCATCCATCCGGATACAGTGAAACGGTGCGCTCTCCGTGTGCAAACTGTCAGGCAGACAATCTCCATGGCGTCGAGGTCCCGATCTGTAATCGTTCTTGAGAGCTGTGTGGTAACCTTAACAGTGCGGGGCACAGTTTACGAGAACTTCAGGCTCCTCGTGTTACCGCACCTTTGCGGTCCGGTACTCCTGGGGCTAGACTTTATGGTCCACCTGAAGAATGTGACCCTGCAGTACGATGGGCCACTCCCTCCACTTTCAGTGGGAGAACAGCAGCCTCCAAATTGTCCAGCGCGCTCCACATGCAGTCTCTCGACACTCAAAATTACCCCGCCTTCCCTATTCGAAAATCTCGTGCCAGGCTGCAAGCCCATCGCGACTAAGAGCAGGCGTTACAGCGCTGAGGATCGGATCTTTATTCAATCTGAGGTTCAGCGGCTCCTCAGGGAAGGGATCATTCAACCTAGCACTAGCCCATGGAGAGCACAAGTCGTGGTGGTCAAGACTGGCGACAAGCCCCGGATGGTCATAGACTATAGTCAGACCATTAATAGGTACACGCAGCTGGACGCGTACCCTCTCCCGCACAATCTGACATGGTCAACCAGATTGCGCAGTACCGGATGTTCTCCACCATCGACTTGAAGTCAGCCTACCACCAGCTCCCCATTCGCCCAGAGGACCGCAAATACACGGCCTTTGAGGCGGATGGCCGTCTCTACCACTTTTAAAGAGTCCCTTTCGGCGTCACAAATGGGGTCTCGGTCTTCCAGCGTGCAATGGACCGAATGGTGGACCAAAACGGGCTACGGGCTACCTTCCCGTACCTGGACAACGTCACTATCTGCGGCCATGACCAGCAGGACCACGACGCCAACCTCCAGAAGTTTTTACGCACTGCGACTCTCCTGAACCTGACTTATAACAAGGAGAAGTGCGTATTCAGCAAGCACCGCCTAGCAATCCTCGGAAATGTGGTGGAAAACGGGGTCATTGGCCCCGATCCAGACCGTATGCATCCCCTCCTTGAACTTCCCCTACCCACTAGCATCAAAGCACTGAGAAGATGCTTAGGCTTCTTCTCGTACTATGCACAGTGGGTTCCCAATTACGCGGACAAAGCCCGTCCGCTCATAAAATCTACCTCTTTTCCCCTGACAGCAGAGGCTCGCCTAGCATTTGAAGGGATAAAAGCCGACATCGCGAAAGCCACGATGCACGCTGTCAATGAGTCCATCCCCTTTCAGGTGGAGAGTGATGCATCTGATTTCGCCCTGGCCGCCACACTTAACCAGGCGGGCAGGCCCGTCGCCTTTTTCTCTCGCACCCTCCAAGGCGCTGAAATTCGGCACTCCTCTGTGGAAAAAGAGGCTCAGGCCATTGTGGAGGCCGTACGGCATTGGCGCCATTATTTGGCTGGCAAACGGTTTACCCTGCTCACGGACCAGCGGTCCGTGGCCTTCATGTTCAACAACACATTAAGGGTAAAAATTAAGAATGATAAAATCTTGAGGTGGAGAATCGAACTCTCCACCTACAACTATGATATCATGTACCGTCCGGGGAAGCTCAATGAGACCTCAGATGCCCTGTCGCGTGGAACATGTGCCAGTGTGCAGGAGGACCGGTTACAGGCCCTCCACCATGATCTCCGCCATCCGGGGATCACTCGGCTCTTCCATTTTGTAAAGGCTCGGAATCTGCCCTACTCCATAGAGGATGTCAGGTCGATAACTCGAAGCTGCCAGGTATGTGCAGAGTGCAAGCCGCACCTCTACCGCCTGACAGGGAACACCTCATTAAAGCCACTCGCCCTTTTGAACGACTGAGTGTCGACTTCAAGGGTCCCCTTCCTTCGACAGATCGGAATGTGTATTTCCTCAACGTGGTTGACGAATACTCCCGATTCCCCTTTGCCATCCCCTGTTCTGACATGTCCTCTGCCACGGTCATCAAAGCCCTGCGGAGTCTTTTTACCCTGTTCGGCTACCCCAGTTATATCCACAGTGATAGGGGTTCGTCGTTTATGAGCGACGACTTGAGGCAATACCTGCTCTCTAAAGGAATTGCCTCAAGTAGGACTACGAGTTACAACCCCAGGGGTAACGGACAGGTCGAGAGAGAAAACGCTACAGTCTGGAAGGCTGTTTTACTGGCGTTAAGGTCTAGGGGTCTTCCAGTCTCCCGTTGGCAAGAGGTACTTTCTGATGCACGCCATTCAATCCGGTCCCTCCTGTGTACGGCAACCAATGCTACCCCACATGAGCGGATGTTTACCTTCCCTAGGAAGTCTTCCTCTGGGACCTCACTGCCGTCTTGGTTGACGTACTCAGGATCTGTCCTCCTGCGGCGGCATGTTAGGGTCCGCAAGTCCGACCCTTTGGTTGAACAGGTCCATCTCCTCCACGCCAACCCTCAATATGCCTATGTGGCATATCCTGACGGGCGAGAGGACACGGTCTCTATCAGAGATCTGGCGCCTGCAAGGGACCTGGAAACCCCCGTCACTCCCGCACCCCTGGTTAGGATTCCTTTGCCCATTCTCTCCCCTCCTGACACGGCGCGGGCAGCATCGGGACCCCAACTTAATCCTCTTACTCCCGTGTACAGCTTGCCTGAGTCCAGGAGATTGTCGCCACCTCGAGGTCCACAGGTGTGTGAGGAACTGGAGGAGCCACTGGACATCACCTCGGAGAGAGGGTCGTCACCACGGTCACCAGAACCGGCACTGGAGCCAGTGCTGCGGAGGTCGCAGAGACGGTGCGGACCTCCAATACGGCTGAACTTGTGAACATATGGACAGTTCGTATTGTCTCCTTACCCCACCGGCCTTTGTTTTTAAAGGAGGGGTGAATGCGGTGTACCATAGATGGTTACCACTATGGGTACTGAACCATAGATGGTTACCACTATGGGTACTTGTACATATGTTACTCTTGTTACTGTTGGGGTTAGGGTTGGGGTGTTCCACCTGTTAGCATTGTTCTGTGGTACACTCCGTTTGGCTCCGCCTTCTTACAGGAGTATAAAGGTCACTGCTACTTCCTAGTGGCCCTTAGTCTGGAATAGTATTGTTAAGCAGTATGCTCTATTCTTGTGAATAAAAGCCTTTATTCCCGGGTACGTCCTAGCCTCCCGAGTGAATTAATCGCGCATCAGAGATGAAACAACCCAGTGTGACCATAAAGTCTCTTTCATCCTGGAGATGAAACATATCCTGTTTATTTACTCGTCAGGGTTGCAGCCTGTTTGTCTCTGTCTTTAAACTGCAGCCTGTCGTTTTAGTTCTTGCCCAATTGTCCCAGAGTGCTTTGCAAATCGCCATTTTAGGTGGCCCGTTTGGCCACAAGTTACAACTCTATGTAATATATCAGTTGTTTTGACCAATAATACCAACAAGACAAAAGATGATAAGGTGCCACACTGTGGGTTTTGAACCAACTCAACACAGATTTAAGAGCTGTTGCCAGGTTGAAGTCCAACATGGGAATTAGATAAAAATCCACTGCATGTGACTAACCACACTGAGATGCATTGCTTTACAATATGGTAATATTCAAATTTAATATTCCTTGTGAGTTTTCAGGAACTGAACTACTCGGGATGTATTCATTATACTTACACTTGACTTTTGTGATGGTTCTGCCAATGCTCGTGAGCCTTTCATATCATGAAATATTTTAAAGGTAGCATTTCATAATTTCAGATTGTAATGTGCCCTCCCGCACAATCTCCCCTACTGATAGTTTCATTCTGTGTTCAGGATCTAGTTGGGGTTCTTTGGAGTTTGTTTATTTTCTGTGAGTAAGCTACTTCAGACTGTAGCAGTTAAAACCATATGTCCATCATTTCTGTTGCCTGAAACATCAGACCCAGGGTGTACCCCAAAGATGCACCGGGGAACAGAACCCCACCCTCGCCCAACTCCCTGAAAGTGTCCACCGAAGGATTACATGGCAATTGCCTGGAAAGTTCAAACTTCCGTTGGGCAATTGTGGGAACCTTCTGAATCTCTGATTTAATTCATAAACTTCAGATGGATGCGACTGTCTTACAGGAATAGATTCACAGAAAAAGTTAAAATTAAAACCACTTCGAAGTTTTGTGTAACTATAGTGCCCACCCCACCTTCCAGACTATACCCACACACTCCAACTACCCTCAGAAATCCCCCAACTACACCCCCACTCCCCCTGACTGCCATTCCCACTCTCTGATTACTCTGCCAACCCCTCCACCGCACCCACACCCCTGGACTGCCCTCCCTATCCTGCAATATCACCCACCCTCTATCCCCTGATTACCTTCCATCCTCATATCATCACTGACCACTCACCTCCTCACTAACCACCCCGTCACTGACCACGCCCTCTCCACTGACCACCTGATCCATTCCCCAATCACCACCTGACACCCCAGAATATTATTTCAAAAAATGGCAATTAGTTTTTTTTCATGGAATGTGGGAGTCACAGTAGTTTTTCTACACCCCTAATTTCCCTTGGAAATGTGGTGGTGAGTTGTCTTCTTGAACCGCTGCAGTCCATGTGGTGTAGGCATTCCCGCAGTGCTGTTAGGATTTTGAATTTTGACCCAGCGACAGTGAAAGTATGCCAATATAATTCTAAGTCAAGATGGTGTGTGGCTTGGAAGGAAACTTGCAGGTGGTGCTCCCATCTAGCTGCTGCTCTTGTTCTTCTTTGTGACTTCCTGGAGACTCACTACTTGGATGAACAAGTGAAGATGATCAAGAAGCTTGGAGTCACATCACCAACCAGAAGAGACTGGGAGTCCCTGAGAATGGCATGGAAGAGTACCTGTTTGACAAGCTCACCCTCAACTGACTGGGATTCTAATGGAAATATCAGTTTTGCTACACTTGAAAATAAAGCATTTTGTCTCTGTAATTCTATAGTCATGGTGTAAGTCATGGATTTGGAAGGTGCTGAAGGAGCCTTGGCGAGTTGTTGCACACTTCATGTGTATAGTACAACTGGGGTGGCACGGTAGCACAGTGGTTAGCACTGCTGCTTCACAGCTCCAGAGTCCCGGGTTCAATTCCTGGCACGGGTCACTGTCTGTGTGGAGTTTGCACATTCTCCTCGTGTCTGCATGGGTTTCCTCTGGGTGCTCCGGTTTCCTCCCACAGTCCAAAGATGTGCGGGTTAGGTTGATTGGCCAGGTTAAAAATTGCCCCTTAGAGTCCTGAGATGCGTAGGTTAGAGGGATTAGCAGGTAAATATGTGGGGGTAGGGCCTGGGTGGGATTGTGGTCGGTGCAGACCCGATGGGCCGAATGGCCTCCTTCTGCACTGTAGGGTTTCTATGATTCTATGTTTCTATGCTGCCACTGTGAGTCAGTAGTGGAGTGAGTGAAAGTTGTGGAGGGGATGCTAATCAAGTGGGCTGATTTGTCCTGGATGGTGCCGAGCTTCTTGAGTATTTTTTTGAGTTTACCAGGATGTTGTCTGGCCTGGAGGGAATTAGCTATGAGGAGAGATTGAATAAACTGGGATTGTTCTCCTTCAAAAGGCGGAGACTGAGGGGCAACCTGATAGAAGTATATATAATTATGAGAGGTATAGATAGGGTGAACAGTTGGAAGCTTTTTCCCAGGGCAGAAATGACAATGATGAGGGGGGAAAGGTTCAGTGGAGATGTGCAGGAGAAATTTTTTTACACAGAGGGTGGTGGGGACCTGGAATGCACTGCCAAGTGAGGTGGTTGAGGTAGTTAAGTTAGCTGCATTTAAGACTTATCTTGATAGACATATGAACAAACGGGGAATAGAGGAATATAAGCGGTTGGTCGAGATAGGCAAACGTGATCGGTGCAGGCTTGAGAGCTGCTGGACCTGTTCCTGTGCTGTATTGTTCTTTGAGATTGACAAGGATGTCGTCCTGTTCTTTACTGAAAACAGATGGAGCTCTGGAGGAATACAGAGAGAGTAGGAAAGAACTCAAACGGGGAGTTAGAAGGGCAAAAAGAGGTCATGAAATGTTCTTGGCAGGCAGGATTAAGGAGATCCTAAGGCATTCTATTCATACGTTAGGAACAAAAGAGTTGTCAGGGAGAAAATCGGACCTCTCAGGGACAAAGGAGGGGAATTATGCTTAGAACCCAAGGGAATAGGGGAGATCCTAAATGAATACTTTGCATCGGTATTCACGAAGGAGAGGGGCGTGTTAACCGGGAGTGTCTCGGAGGGAGGTGTTGACCCGTTAGAGAAAATCTCCATTACAAGAGAGGAAGTGTTAGGTTTTTTAGGGAACATTAAAACTGACAAAGCCCCAGGGCCTGATGGCATCTATCCTCGACTGCTCAGGGAGACGAGAGATGAAATTGCTGGGCCTCTGACGGAAATCTTTGTCGCTTCTTTGGACACGGGTGAGGTCCCTGAGGATTGGAGGATAGCGAATGTGGTCCCGTTGTTTAAGAAGGGTAGCAGGGATAACCCAGGAAATTATAGGCCGGTGAGCTTGACGTCCGTGGTAGGGAAGTTGTTGGAGAGGATTCTTAGAGACAGGATGTATGTGCATTTAGAAGGGAACAATCTCATTAGTGACAGACAGCATGGTTTTGTAAGAGGGAGGTCGTGCCTTACAAATTTGGTGGAGCTTTTTGAGGAAGTGACAAAAACGGTTGATGAAGGAAGGGCCGTGGATGTCGTCTATATGGATTTCAGGAAGGCATTTGACAAAGTCCCACATGGCAGGTTGGTTAAGAAGGTTAAGGCTCATGGGATACAAGGAGAAGTGGCTAGATGGGTGGAGAACTGGCTTGGCCATAGGAGACAGAGGGTAGTGGTCGAAGGGTCTTTTTCCGGCTGGAGGTCTGTGACCAGTGGTGTTCCGCAGGGCTCTGTACTGGGACCTCTGCTATTTGTGATATATATAAATGATTTGGAAGAAGGTGTAACTGGTGTAATCAGCAAGTTTGCGGATGACACGAAGATGGCTGGAATTGCGGATAGCGAAGAGCATTGTCGGGCAATACAGCAGGATATAGATAGGCTGGAAAATTTGGGCGGAGAGGTGGCAGATGGAGTTTAATCCGGATAAATGCGAAGTGATGCATTTTGGAAGAAATAATGTAGGGAGGAGTTATTACAATAAATGGCAGAGTCATCAGGAGTATAGAAACACAGAGGGACCTAGGTGTGCAAGTCCACAAATCCTTGAAGGTGGCAACACAGTTGGAGAAAGTGGTGAAGAAGGCATATGGTATGCTTGCCTTTATAGGACGGGGTATAGAGTATAAAAGCTGGAGTCTGATGATGCAGCTGTATAGAACGCTGGTTAGGCCACATTTGGAGTACTGCATCCAGTTCTGGTCGCCGCACTACCAGAAGGACGTGGAGGCGTTAGAGAGAGTGCAGAGAAGGTTTACCAGGATGTTGCCTGGTATGGAGGGTCTTAGCTATGAGGAGAGATTGGGTAAACTGGGGTTGTTCTCCCTGGAAAGACGGAGAATGAGGGGAGATCTAATAGAGGTGTACAAGATTATGAAGGGGATAGATAGGGTGAACGGTGGGAAGCTTTTTCCCAGATCAGAAGTGACGTTCACGAGGGGTCACGGGCTCAAGGTGAGAGGGGCGAAGTATAACTCAGATATTAGAGGGATGTTTTTTACACAGAGGGTGGTGGGGGCCTGGAATGCGCTGCCAAGTAGGGTGGTGGAGGCAGGCACGCTGACATCGTTTAAGACTTACCTGGATAGTCACATGAGCAGCCTGGGAATGGGGGGATACAAACGATTGGTCTCATCGGACCAAGGAGCGGCACAGGCTTGGAGGGCCGACGGGCCTGTTCCTGTGCTGTACTGTTCTTTGTTCTTTGATGGGAAGATTTTAATGGTGAGCAAAGTTTGAATAGACTGGGATTGATTTCTTTGAAACAGAGGAGGCTGAAGTTAGACCTAACTGAAATGCATAAAATATTTGGATTTCCACTTGAAATGCTATAATCCACAGGGCTCAGATTAAGAGCTGGAAAGTGAGATCAGCCTGGTTGACTACTGCTCAGTCATTCTAGATACAATGGGCTGAATGGTCTCCTTATGTGCTGTAAATTTCTAAAGATTCTATGATAACTTGAGTCAACTGAAAGCACATTGATGGTCAAATGACAGATGAAGGGAACTTGAAGAAATGGAGCATAAAGTAACTAGGCCGAGAATGGTATTGATTCCAACTTCCTGGAATGCTTCATTTGAATGTCTCTTGAAGTCTTCATAAACTTATGGCAGTCTAGGGATGGATCATTCATTGTTAAAACTGACAGAGTAATCCCATCAGGTTCACTTGGACACTAAGCTTGTCTGTGCATCTGATCTCCCAGGTGTGTCCCTGCTGCATCCTTACAGATAATTTTGTTGGAGATGAAAATACCTTTTTAATTGAGTTCTAAAAGTTGTAAATTTGATTTATGACATGTGCTTGATTAAAAGATGACTGCTGCAAGGGGCTAGGCTGTTTCTTCCCTCTGGGTAACAATCACTTAAGCCCACAGCCGGTGAGTGAGATAACAGAGTCACAAAGTCAGAGAAGCTGAAGGTGAGTTGAAATGGCAGGAGTGTGAAGAAATTGTCCTTCCGCTTAGCACCATGTTTTTTTCCAAAAGTAAATATTTTCTCCTTTTTCTACCTTCATGTTTTTGTTCATGTAGAATTCCATAACATTTGCCACCTATTCTGTGCAACTGGTCAATGTCTGTGATCATACTCCACACATACTTCCTCATACCCTACTGCACCTAACCTTTTAGTGTTACGGGTGTTCAGGACTGTAAACGTTAATGTGGGACTTGGGAAAAAGTGCGCGGGATTCGCCAGCCATTCACGCCCCGCCACTGTTGCTGGAGAGGACGGAGAATTTGGCGCTCAGCCAAATCCATTCACTGCAGTGGGATAGAAGAACCCTGCTGACTTGAATGGCTGGTCAATCCTGCCCAGCAGCTCTCTCACCATGACATAGATAGCCACATGGGAGTAGGGGAGTATAGTGATAGGTCTGGGAGAATTTGGCATGACGATATCACCGAGTCAGGACTGTATCCTGTCCATATGTATATAGTTATGTGTTATTATCAGTTATGGTTCAACCATACAAGTGTTACGATGCAGAGGTTAATCCCCTTTACCTCGCTTCATAATCTGTTTGGGAAGGTGTTAACTGTTCTATTTTAACACTTAGGCGTTCATTAACAGAAAGACCTGTCACTCCTTTTAAGAGAATAATTAACAAGTTATTTTATTTTTTAATTAGACAGGAACTTTAAACTAAACCAGTAAGTTTAATTAAAGGATGGTTCGACTGAAATGCTGTTCGACTAATACAAGGAACATTTATTACCAAAACAGTAATAATGGAATTTTAGTCACCCTCAAAGAAATTATACAACCAAGCATGATGGAATTCAGAAGCTTTTTGGAGTTCTTCTGTAGTTGCCTGCTGTCTGTAAGGTCTTTCTGACTCAGTATCCTTCTGTTAGATAGCTGGATAATTCTCTCAAGATGTATTTAAACTGGCAGGAGGAAGAGCTGCTGTAGAGATGAATGCTGGTTTTTGACTGGTTGCACTGGCCTCTGGGGGTGTTCTCCCAGAAAGAGCTTCCCCACGATAAACTATTGCAGAAGATACGGAGGCATGGGATTGAGGGTGATTTAGCGGTTTGGATCAGGAATTGGCTAGCTGTAAGAAGACAGAGGGTGGTGGTTGATGGGAAATGTTCATCCTGGAGTTCAGTTACTAGTGGTGTACCGCAGTTTTGGGGCCACTGCTGTTTGTCATTTTTATAAATGACCTGGATGAGGGCGTAGAAGGATGGGTTAGTAAATTTGCGGATGACACTAAAGTCGGTGGAGTTGTGGACAGTGCGGAAGGTTGTTGGAAGTTACAGAGGGACATAGATAAGCTGCAGTGCTGGGCTGAGAGGTGGCAAATGGAGTTCAATGCAGAAAAGTGTGAGGTGATTCACTTTGGAAGGAGTAACAGGATTACAGAGTACTGGGCTAATGGTAAGATACTTGGTAGTGTGGATGAACAGAGAGATCTCGGTGTCCATATGCATAGATCCCTGAAAGTTGTGTTGTGGGAAATGTACCACTGAGTCAGGCTTGAAGGTTTCAAGAATACAGTTTTATTTTAACGAAGCTTTGTGGAGAAAAGGCACTAACAAGCAGCAAACCTTCTCTCAATGAGACAATAGGAGCGGTCCATCTTTATACCCTTTACACAATAGATGGACCGGACATCTAGCCATTATCACATCGTTGTAATCAAGTAGGTGATTGATTGTTAACTCATCGTTATAGACAAATACAGACAGATACAGACATAAGCATGTTAACATCGCATTGTTCTATGAATGGATACATTTCCTTCGTCAGTGACCATCAATGGTTTTAGTTTCAGTCTATTCATATCGTAATTTACAATAATTGGTTTTCCTGCAGTTATGTATTCCCGATCCCACCTGTAACTAATCTCGTTATCCATCCCTATTGTCCTTATCCTAAGGAGTGCCTCAAGCCCTGGCTGGCTTCCTGTAGGATTTGATTCCTGCATGTTTAACTTTGAATAGCTGTCTGTCCTTTATGTTTTAATCTCAGGTGGCTGTCTGTACTGAAAGTCAGTGCCTGTTTAATGTCTCTTTCCCAGGTGATTGTTTATGTGCCAGGCAGCCATTTTATGTGTACCCATCTGTATATTTTTCCCACTTCAGTTGGCACCCAGGTTGATAGGGTTGTCAAGAAGGCGTACAGCTTTTATTGGTAGAGGGGTTGAGTTTCGAAGCCAGGAGGTCATGTTGCAGATGTACAAAACTCTGGTGCGGCCGCACTTGGAGTATTGCGTACAGTTCTGGTCGCCGCATTATAGGAAGGATGTGGAAGCATTGAAAAGGGTGCAGAGGAGATTTACTAGGGTGTTGCCTGGTATGGTGGGAAGGTCTTATGAGGAAAGGCTGAGGGACTTGAGGTTGTTTTCGTTAGAGAGAAGAAGGTGACTTAATAGAGGCATACAAGATGATCAGAGGATTAGGTAGGGTGGATAGTGAGAGCCTTTTTCCTTGGAAGATGATAGCTCGGACGAGGGGACATAGCTTTAAATTGAGGGGTGAGAGATTATAGGACAGATGTCAGAGGTAGGTTCTTTACTCGGAGAGTGGTAAGGGCGTGGAATGCCCTGCCTGCAGCAGTAGTGGACTCGCCAACATTAAGGGCGTTTAAATGGTCATTGGATAAACATATGGATGATATTGGAATAGTGTAGGTTAGATGGGCTTTAGATTGGTTTCACTGGTCGGCGCAACATTGAGGGCCGAAGGGCCTGTACTGCGCTGTAATGTTCTATGTTGCTTTTGCCTTCATACCTGCTCTGACCTCGCAATTTTCTTACCGCACGATTGGTTTAAGGCTGTCAACACTATCAAATTTAAATCCAAGGCTCTTAGTAGTTCATTGTCCTTTTTAAAATGATAGGCTGACAGAATGTAAAAGCCTGCTACCAAATCAACCCTGATTCTTGGTCCTTTTGAAACAAATGTTGCAACCTGGAGTCTGTGTGTTCTCTGCCATTTATCACAGAACTCAAAAACAGCTTTTAAAGGGACCACGCACTGTTTTCTTTCCCTCCAGCATGTTTTACAATTCTTCTGTATCTTTGCAAACAAACACAAGCCACTCGACCTCTTTGTGAGACAACATAATGGGGCAAATTTTCCTGTTCCGCCCACCACGGGAATCGTAGCGGGCAAGGGGTGGACCATGGAAAGGTCAGTTCACCTTGGGTGGGATTTTCTGGTTTCAGGGTGAGCACAGCTGGAAAATCCCACCCAACATAACATGGAGAATTCAGTCCCAGGTTCAATAATGATAGAAACATAGAAAACTACAGCACAAAACAGGCCCTTCGGCCCCACAAGTTGTGCCGATTTATTATATTCAATTATATTCAAATAAGATTAAAATATCTTATCTGCTGTTCCCACCGGTTTCCAGTGTGGTCCTGACCACACCGAATATCCGTTGCTGGGAGATGCGCGCGTGTCGGGAATGCATGTGCGAATCCCGCAAATTGGCGCATGCACAATTCTCCCTGCCCGACCCGCAAAAAATTTGAGGGTTGGGATGGGTGAATCGCAGCCATTTGGTCTGATGACCAAAATCTTGATCAAAGAGAAAATTATTAAGGAAGTTTCTTAAAGGAGGGAAGAGAGTAGAGAAGCGGAGAGCTTTTGGGAGGGAATTCCAGAGCATGAAGCCTCGACAACTGAAGGTGTGGCCACTAACCCTGGTGTAATTAAATCTGAGGATACCAGAATTAGAGGAACCTTGGATGGTTTTTAAAGTTTATTTATTTGTGTCACAAGTAGGATTACATTAACACTGTAAGTCGCTGCACTCCGGCACCTGTTCGGGTACACGAGAGAGAATTTTAGCATGACCAATGCACCTAACCAAAATGTCCTTCAGTCTGTGGGAGGAAACCGGAGCACCCTGAGGAAACCTGTGCAGACATGGGGAGAATGTACAGACTCTGCACAGACAGTGACCCAAACGGGGAATCGAACCTGGGTCCCTGGCGCTGTGAGGCAGCAGTGCTAACCACTATGCCACCATGCCGTCTTGGTTGTCGGGCTGGAGAAGATAGGAGAGACTTTGATTGACTGGACACCAGTATAGATCAGTGATAGAAGAACGGGACTTGCTGTTTGTTAAGACATGGGCAGCAATGTTTTGGATCAGGTTTAGCAAGGGCAGTGGGAGACCAACCAAAGAGTGCATTGGAACAATTGAATCTAGGTAAGGTGAGACTGGGCTAGGGTTGGATGATATTGAGATGGAATAGGCAGTCTAAGTGACTGCACAATTTTATTTTATTTTTTATTCATTCATAGGATGTGGACATCACTGGCTGGACCAAAGTGGGCGGCACGATGGCACAGTGGTTAGCACTGCTGCCTCATAGCGCCAGGGACAGGGTTCAATTCCCAGCTTGTGTCACTGTCTGTGCAGAGTCTGCACGTTCTCCTTATGTCTGCGTGGATTTTCCTCCGGGTGCTCTGGTTTCCTCCCACAGTCTAAAGATGTGCAGGTTAGGTGGATTGGCCATTCTAAATTGCCCCTTCGTGTTAGGGGAACTGCCTAGGGTAAATGCATGGGGTTATGGGGATAGGGCCTGGGTGGGATTGTGGTCAATGCAGACTCGATGGGCTGAATGGCTGCTTCCTGCACTGTAGGATTCTATGATTCTATTGCCAATCCCTGAGATCATTTCAGAGTCAACAACATTCCTGTGGGTCTGGAGTCACAAGTAGGCCAGACCAAGTAAGGACGGCAGATTTCCTTCCCGAAAGGAAGGAACTTGATGGTTTCTTTTTACAACAAACGACAATGGTTTCATGGTCATCATTAGAGATTTAATTCCAGATTTTCATTGAATTTAAATGTCACCGTCTGCTATGGTGGGATTCGAACCTGCGTCCCTAGAGCATTACTCTGGGTCTTTGGATTACTCGTTCAGTGACAATTATCAAATCACAACCTCATCTTGGGACAGTGTGACACCAATGTTCCAAATGGACTGGTGCCATGGAGAGGAATGGAGTCGTAGCTTGGGAACAGAGTTTGGAGGGGGGATTGAATAAAATGGTTTCACTCTTCCCAATATTTAAAGTAGAGGAAATTTCTTGCTGGCAGTCTGATAGTTTAGCAATCCATGGAGGAGTTGAGCGAGTTGTGAAGTGGAGCTGGTTGTCATTGGTGAAACTATTTTTGCATGGTGTTTCTGAGGGGAAAACGTGTTGATGCTGTCGGAGGGGCCAAGGAAAACGTGTTGATGTGCTGTAGGAGGGGCCAAGGAAAACGTGTTGATGTGCTGTCGGAGGGGCCTGGGAAGTTTCTACATGGCAAATATGCCAAAGTGGTTAAAAAGATCACAAACTTCGATCAGTGTGGGATGCAACAGTAGAAAGGAAAATTTGTCAGTAAGCATGTTGAAATGCTCATCATGAGATCTTACCTGATTTTGTGGGTTGGTTTTCCATCGCTACATGTAAAATGTTTACTGTTCTGAACATTTCATTCATTTAACATGGAGCTGAGGAAAGTTTTATTTTGTTTTAACCTGACTTTGTTTTGTGTTAGAACTAATTGGAGTGTTGGATGTCCTGGACTACACTGTAAATCAAGGTCAGCACTCCACACAGAATGATGGTGGATTTTTCAAGTTATATTAAAAGTTGAAATTTAAGTCAGAGCTTCCAAAGCAGAGAAACTTGTTCCTGAAAGAGAGAAGATACACAGAACGAGTGACGCTACTTAATTGTATTCTGGAAGGTCCAATACTGCTCGTGTATTTGAAT